>NC_141990.1:122625669-122930356 GCF_049901715.1 Pseudonaja textilis | reverse complement strand
ATGAACAGTAGTTGTTGTTTTTAAAACCCCATCAACTGATATACGCACGGGTTTTCCATCTGATCCAGAGATTCCTGGGAACCCCCTCTCTCCTTGTATTCCCCGTGGTCCTGGAGAACCCATCAAGCCATTCACTCCTGGTTCCCCCTTCTGACCATGGATGCCATGGAAGCCGGGATTTCCTTTCTCACCTATCTGAAATCCACACAAAAAAAGCAGTACTAAGCAACAGCAGAGTTTGCTACCATCATATTAACATTCTCAGCATCACGCATGGCCATTTTACAAATAAAGAATAATGCCACATATTGTTATGAGTCAGTCCATGCTATTTACTGCTATGGTCTGAATGTTAAATTTATCTATATAATATTAAAACTCTAATTTCTGTAACCTTTAACTGGATGAAACAGGGCATTACAGGGCAACAATTCTTGAACTAGGATACTACAAATGACCTAACTTAGAGACTGTACAAAATCTGGGAGCCATGACTCAGGAGGGAATGAAATTTGAGAAGGTTATAAGCTGCTTCAGTGCTGCTGTGGTCACATGATGCTCACTTTGAATATTCTGTGACAGTTTCCCAGCCATTCTCGCAATTACTCTCTCCCTCACCCAGCAGCAGCCACTGACATGCCTGCTGGAAAGGGAAGAGAGGAAGGATTTGCAAGAAAGGAACACATGTGTACCCTTCCCAGTCCATATCACCCCCTGAGTTCCCCCAACTGATCCTCCTTCCTCCATACTTTTCCCTGTC
Source organism: Pseudonaja textilis (assembly GCF_049901715.1). NCBI lineage: Eukaryota > Metazoa > Chordata > Lepidosauria > Squamata > Elapidae > Pseudonaja > Pseudonaja textilis. Next base: position 122,929,596 of record NC_141990.1, on the reverse strand, counting down.
ATGCCCCCACATATCATCCTCTCTGAATTTTCTCCAACCTGTGTAGCATCTCTTCTGCATATCCTTCTTGAGCCACACCACTTTGCACATGCCTTATATGACTTGCATGGCACCTCTTGCACAGCCCTACATACATTTCTGATCTCAAACACCCTGTCACTCCCTCCCCTACCTGGCAGCAGCCACTTACCTGCCTGCTGGCCTTGGACTTGCAACTTTCTGCTGGCTTCCTCACTGATTTGCTCCTTGCAAGCTTCCCACAAGCAAAGTAAATGGAGAAGCTGGCAGAGGAGGGAGGGAGGGAGGGAGGGAGGGAGGGAGGGAGGGAAGGAAGGAAGGAAGGAAGGAAGGAAGGAAGGAAGGAAGGAAGGAAGGAAGGAAGGAAGGTAGATGTTTGATGCTCCCTGTCAGTTTCCCGCAAGGAAACTCAATGGGGAAGTTGGCAGAAAGTCAGAAGTTACTCCCATGCAACTATTTTGCCCATGCATGATCGTTCTGCTTTTCTGTTTAGGTAAGGAAATATCTCTGAAATAATGACCCAATGGGGCACAGGTTGTCTAATGCTTTACACCAAAAGTCCATTGCAAGAATAATCCTTTTCTCCCCCCCCCCGAAATGCTGCTTAGATTGTTATTAAAACTGAAAAATATGAGATTCCATAGGGATATAAAAAGAGAGAGAAGTATTTTGTTTCAAGATTGTTAACTGATATAACTACTAAATCAGCCTTTTCCTATTTATTTCCTCCTTAATGTTTGGGAGTTGGAGACTTGGTTGCAGTGGTGGAATTCAATTTTTTTTACTACCGGTTCTGTGGGTTTGGTTTATTTGGCATGCGTGGCTTGTGGTCATGTGACTGGGTGGGTGTGGCTTAGTGGTCATATGACTGGGTGGGCGTGCTTGGTGGTCATGTGACTGGGTGGCGTGGCCAACTCAATGTCATTCACATCAAGGGGTGCCTCACCTGGCCCCTCCTTGTCCAGCCATTCCTTGTCACCCAGCCTCAACTTATCTATAGTTCTGTAAAAATGTTGTTCACCTTTTTTGACTTTATTATCTGCATACTATAGATGTACTTTCATGGACCACTGAAAGGAGGAAATGGCTCACATGCTTTACTCAAGAGTGTGATAGGCAACGCGCTTTTAAGGGGCTGCCACAAAGAAGGGGGGAAATGTATTTTCCAAAGCACCAGGAGGCAAACAAGAAGCAATGGATGGAAAGTGAACAGAGAGTAGCAACCTAAAACTAAAGAGAAACTTCCTGACAGTGAGAACAATTAACCAGTGGACCTGCTTGTCCCCAGAAGTTCTGGGTGCTCAATCACTGGAAGTTTTTAAGAAGACTGGACAGCCATTTCTCTGAAATGGTATAGGGTTCACCCCAAGGTCCCTTCTAAGTATTCTGAGGCCTTTCCCAGGATTTCTACTCAGTTTGGCATCCTCAGTTTTCTTGCCTGAGATGGGGGTTGGACTAGAAGACCTCCAAGGTCCCTTTCAACTCTTGTTAAACACATGTGTATTTTATGCTCTGGACTATAGACATTGAATGCATGAAAACCCTGAAAAATATGTGGTAGTCCTGGGCAAAAGAAAGGCAGAAAAATCACTCTAGGGGTAGGGACAGTGTAAAATATTAACACACGATAAATAATGGAACAATTAAAAATAATAGCACAGAGTTTTATCTCTCGCTTCCTATTTTTTCTTTCTTTGTCTTCCTTCCTTCCTCTTTTTCTTTCTTTCTTTCTTTCTTTCTTTCTTTCTTTCTTTCTTTCTTTCTTTCTTTCTTTCTTTCTTTCTTTCTTTCTTTCTTTCTTTCTTTCTTCCTTCCTTCCTTCCTTCCTTCCTTCCTTCCTTTCTTTCTCTTTCTTTCTTTCTTTTTCTTTCTTTCTCTCTCTCTTTCTCTCATACACACACACACACACACAGAGCACTTAACAGACAAGTGTTTTGGAAGCAGCTCCTTTAAATTTCTCCAAGGCTTGAGTGGATTCCCCCACCCCCTCTGTCAGACCGCACTCTTTCTCACTCCAGGCACTTTACTCACACGGGGAAAGTGATACTTGCAGCGTCCATGCCTTTCTTCCTTTTCCCTGGGGAGAAAGAGGACGCGGGGAACGGAAAGCTAGGAGAGCGACTGGGCAACCGGGTTGGGGGCGTGGCCAGCCAGGGATTGCCACTGGTTAGGCGACCCATGCCAAATAACCGCTACCGGTTTGCCTGAATAGGTGCGAACCAGTTGAATAGCACCTCTGCTTGGTTGGGAATTTGGGGGAAGAATGCACAGAATGATATGCAAGCTTCTTCTTACAAGAGGACACTGTGGGTGCAATCTAATGCAGATCTTGAGTGCACTTCAGTTCATGTATTTCAATGGCTCCAAAATACAGTTAAGCCTATTCTGGAAAATCAGTCAGGAATGATATATTTTTTCTAAATAGCCAAATCCACCGCAACCGCAATGGAACAAACACTTGGGCAGACCTGGGTTTTTTTCCCATTGTGACGGTGATTAGTAGCACATCCTAATCCTGTTTTAACTTCCTTTCAAAACGAAATAATTCCAACGCCACAGACAAATCTGCAGAACTGAGATGATCCTTAACAAACTGAAATCATTTCTTTCATAAGATGCTCTTGTCTTCTGCCAGTCTTAGATAATATCAAGTTAAACTAAAATAACAATCGGAGTGGTAGCTAAGCACAATATAGATTGTGACATTCTGGCATGGGCCATTCTTTCTTCTTGGCTATTAGCAGGTTTCTGAACTTTTGAAATTCTGACAAAATGCTAACTTTGGAAAACAGAAAAGTCAGACAAAGTTGGCAACGCTCACTCTAAAAGAACTGGAGCATAGCAGCCTTCTAAAAGCCACTAACCTCCTATTCATGACCTTTAGTGCCAACCCTCAATTCCTGGCTCAGATAGTTTAAAATGGATAAAAATGCTAATCTTGTGATTGGAAAAAACTCTTCTCCTATTCAAAGAATATAATATAGATTATAAGAAGAAAATGAAAGCCAAGTAAAATAATTATATAGTATAAACTTCATAAATTGAAATAGTAGATTTAAAATACCTATGAGGCATTCATTAATAGGGTATGCATGTAGCTTTGGCCTAGCCCTGAGGAGATTCTCCACTGATCAAAATCTTTCTCAAATATTTAAAGCTATCAACTGGGTGGGAAGAATAAACTAAAAAAGGGAAAAGCAAAAATGATCCAAGCCTTATGTGTCTTGGGAGAAAGAATAAGACTCAAAGTACAATAACTAAAGTTGAATATAAATAGACATTATTTAAAAAAATGAAAAAATGATCTCAAAACTATAAAGAAGTAAATAAAAAGACATATAAAATCAAAGGAAAAGAAATGTCTTTGTTATATATGTTTATGATGTAGTTGAAACTAAAGGAAACCAGTTATTTAACATTCTTCTCACTTTTTGAGAATCATTAATGGGGGTAGGTGGCCTTTTCTAAGCCTGAAAAGCAGAATAAGGGCTTGACTAGTTCTTGCAAGAAAATACCAATGCTGTAGACTAAATTGGGAAGTGAAAAAGCATCTCAGAAGACAAAGGTAAATCTGTTCCTTTGTGAGCCAAGAAAATTACACTGCTGTATCCACAAGGCTAATCAGGAGTCAAGATCAAACTTAAGGAGACTAATGAATTGAAACCTTCTTGAAAGGCTGCAATTATAGTTCCCAGAATTCCAAGTAACAATGTTGTTCACTGGCTACACTAGTTTGGAATTCTAGGGTAATTAAACATACCACACAACTAATTGCTTGAGATTGACTGATATTTGAATCTATATTTAAGCTCTACGTTTAAAGTATGATTATACTAAGCAATGCGACATAAAATCAATGCTCAAACTCGCAGTTGATACTCAGAAAAACAGAAAAGAAATGAGTATGAAACAAAAAAACAGCACGTACCTCTCCTTTATCTCCTTTTAATCCCATAGATCCCTTTTGGAGTCAAAATTGTAAAACACATAATGAGTTATTGTGAAAATGTACTATTTCTACTGACACATAGTTAAATTTACTTACATTAAAATGTACATTTAAAAAAACACACAAAGTTTCCAAGCAACTCCAGTTGCAAACTATCTTTTTCATCTTGACATCTAACAGCTTGAAGTACTATTTTTTTTCCAGCAAGGAAAAATCCACTCTACATGATTAAGATGGGAAAAATATACTCTTTTAAAACTAAACATATAGACTTGGATCCAAAACTCTTCTTAGAAAAATGCAGCTAATAAAATCATCTCATTTCGTGGATGCAAGTGAGAGGCAAGAAATTGTAGCTGAATCCTCCTCTCTGAAATCAGACAAAAGATGCTCCAGGTCAGAAAAAAAATGGGACTGCGGTGTCCAATTTAAACATCGTGGAAAATGTGTCCATTGGTCCAGTCAGGCTCTCTGTTTTATCATCCTTCAAACAAAATCTTTTAATTAGAAATAAAACAATGGGGAGCCATGAAAAAAGGGCAGGCCTCCACCATCATTTTTTGTTTTAAAAATAAAGATAAAAGTGGTAAACTTTGTTTACTTGGCAACTAGCAAATGCACCCAGAAGGGAGGGAATGGGGTCTGGGTGTTGCAGGAGAGGAGCACTTTTGTGATAAAAACAGGTATATTGTGACTGATCACATGACAGCTATTTATGACAATCTAAGTATATGTTGTCAGCACACGTAGTCCTCGACTTAAAACAATTCATATAATAAAGTTACAACGGCACTGGAAAAAGTGACTTATGGCCTTTTTTCACACTTATGACTGTTGCAGCATCTCCATGGTCACATAATCAAAATTTGGACCTGGTAATTGGCTCATATTTATGATGGTTGCATTGTCCCGGGCCATGTGATCACCTTTTGCAACCTTCTCACAAGCAAAGTCAATAGGGAATCCAGATTCATTTAACAACCATGTCAATAACTGAACATCTGCAGTGATTTACTTAACGGTGGCAAGAAGGGTGGTAAAATGTGGCAAAAGTGTCTCACTTAGCAGCAGAAATTTTGGGCTCAATTGTGGTTGTAAATCGAGGATTAATGGCATATTCCTAAAATGTCCATCAATCCAAAATATTTCTAGTATCTGGTGTGAGAAATTAACCAGAGCCTTATGAGAACTGCTAAAACCAATGTGTAACAAGCTTTATTTGAGGATAAATGAATGGAAAAAACACATTACCAGCAAATATGTCCTGTAAGAAATTGTGGAATTTAAAAAGGACTTGATAATCTCTCCTTCTCACCTTATGGCCTGGAGTACCGGTTTTGCCTCCTTCACCCTTTTGACCCTTAAAAAAAAAAACCAACTTGGTTACTGATGTGAAATGGGATATCCACACAACTACATATAGGTTGGATACTAACAAATTTATTCATTTATTTCAATATATCTGCTTGGATGATTACATGTAGACTTCAAACAATACACACACCACACCTGATTTATAACCTGAAGCAAACGAGTAGGAAAGTTAATTTGGATCTTAATTTTAAAGAATTTTAAACCAAAGATGTAAAAATAGCTTAAGAAATGTCAAAAAAAGACATCAGAAAAGATTTTCTACAGGTGTAACATCAGATAGAACTTTAATAAAACACACATACACACAGAGCACTAAAATAAACAATGGGGAGTTGGGGGACTGAAAAAGAGTCTTAATTAGTTTGATGTAGTCGGTAGCTCTGTCATGCTTTGATGTAACTTGTTCATATTCATTGTGTTAAAACCTCAATAAAACGTAATACTAATGTGTCATCTTAACTTTAGAATTGTGTCTTACATAACAAAGGTGCCAATCTGTTCCAATTAGATCCTCCACATACTCTCAACTAACAAGCCAACCAGCTTAATTAACTGTACAAGATCACATTTATGATCCTGGGGTGGTAGTTTGTTCTGTCTAGCACAGGTCAGAAAACGAAACCCAAAATGATCTATGGCTTCTCTGATTGAACAATAAAGCACTGTTTCACATGTAATGCAAAGTTTTATAGCTTACATTCTTTTCATCAAGCAAGCTTTATTCCTAGTTATACCATAACTTAAAAAAAGGAAAAAGCAGCCTACCTGGATGCCTTTTTCACCCTGATTTCCTTTCTCTCCCTGAAAAGTAAAAATCAATCTCTTGTTGAACTGTTATTTGTAACCGTAATAGTGAAATTAAACTAACACAAATTAAAAACTATCACAGATAGTCCTTGACCTACAACCACAACTGAGCCCAAAATTCCCACTGCTAAGCAAGGCAGTTGTCAAATAAATGTTGCCCCATCTTATGACCTTTCTTGCCACAATCATTAAGTGAATCCCTGCAGTTATTAGGTGAACCATATGGTGGTTAAGAGAATCTGGCTTCCTTAATTGACTGCTTGTTGGAAGACAGCTGGGAAAGTTAGAAAAGATGATCACATGAATTTGGGGCCGTGCAACGGTCATAAATACATGCCAGTGCCAAGCACCCAATTTTTATTGAATTACTATGGGGATGCTGCAACAATTTTAAGTGGGAAAACTGGTCACAAATCACTTTCAATGCCACTGTAATTTAAAATGGTCACTAAACGAATGATTGTAAGTCAAGGACTATCTGCAGTTGTATTTGTAGAAATGTCTTGTTTTTCCCTGACATCATGAAATATGTTTATAGAAGGCAATGTACAATCTCTCAAATAATAGTTTGCACATCTTAGAGCTATGCTAGCACATGGCATTACACAATTTCCATTTTTAATTTCATATATCTAATCCTTCTTGGCATGCCAGTTCATTAGACCACATCATTGTTCAAATTCTTTTGCACCCACATTTCTGGATCCTACTTATTTGTTTAAACAATTTTAAACAAAGATTCTCAATGCAGTAACAAGTGTATCAGTGTATCGTTCTGCTTTGATTCAGGAGCCCATGATATAAGAAGAAAATCTGATGCTAGAAAAAGGGTATTGCAAGTGTTTAAAGTCTTTAGAAACTGAAAGATCTTCAGAAGACACTCATCTTCAGCTGCAAATAGGATTTTACTGTTGCATTTGGGTAAATTCTTGCCCAATTTCCCTAAAGGCCACTAAAAGTCTTTTTAAATGAAGATGTCCTGTAATGTGTAATTTTAATACACTATTTGAAATAACTTATTTCCCCAAGTGTAAATTTATAATGTTGAAAAGAAAATTAGTTGTTCCTAAAAGGCTATTTCAGAATATTGTAAAGCTTATGTGCTTTGTATCTATTGAGATACTGAATTAATGTCTAGGAAGAAAACTGTAAATGTGATAAAAACAATATTTTACTTCATAATACATAACGTATTCATGGCCTTTGGAGTGATGGAAATAAAAAAAATGTGGTGGAGGGTACAAGTTAGAACTCATAATAGAAAAGTATAATTTCACCCTCCACTACCATCATGTTTTTTTGTATCCATATCTCCAACAGCCATGTATCATATAACCTTATGGAAAGATTGATATGACAAGCCATGTAATATCTTTCTCTCCAATTATTATACCATGCAAGCGGGACTTTTTCAAATGTAATTTTCCTATGTTAAGCTTTCAGTGGCCTTCAATACCATCAGCCATTGCATTCTTCTCAATGGGATCAGAGGTATTGTTTGGTCCTGTCTAATCCTAAAGTGAGGTTCTACTTGATGGTGATGAAATAAGTGAAATGGTGACTTTAGCCATTCAATGTAACTTCTTCTTGAAATCAAGTTTAGTGCGATTAACCTTGAGTTTGTATCTATTGTTTGCTCTTTTGTTGTTATGGTTGAAGCTGAAGCATTCATTGACAGGCAGGACATTGCAATGTATGATTTTATATACTATACTTAGATTGGATCGAAGGCGGTGTAGTTCTAGGTTTTCTAGGTCTAGAATTTCGAGTCTGGTGGCATAAGGTATTCTGCAACGAGTAGAGGAGTGGAGAACTCTGAGGGTGCGCAGGTGTCAGAGCATGGCCTGAGCATGCTCATATTGGACATGGTTACAGGTGGGTGCATGGGTAGCCATCAAGACAAGGTACAAGTGTAGCAGGGCCAGGGATGGCTGCTGCCAGCTTTGCAAGATGGCATGAATGGCCATCAAGGTGCTCTGCAAATGCAGGAGAGACAGAGGTGCTATGGCTGCCATAGCTGGGTATCTCAGGGGGAAAAACACTGGACTACAAGGGACTGACCAGTGCAAATTCCAACCTTCTCTGCCAGCTTTCGTATTAACTTTGCTTGTCTGAAGGCAACAAGGTACATTGCAAATGGTGATCACATTATTGTCCCAAGGTGTTTTTTTAAAAAGGCAATTGGACTTTCTTAGTTTTTCCCTGAAGACATTTCACTTCTCATCCAAGAAGCTTCTTCAGTTCTGAAGAAGAATTAAAGAAGCTTCTTGGATGAAAAGCTAAACATCTTTAACAAAAAAACAAAAAAAGCTAATTCCCTGTTGAAAAACCATGATCTGGATGACTGAGAAACTCCATAGACATGATCCCATATGTGGGATAATGCAACCATCCTAAGCGCAAGGCGGTAGCTAGCACCCAGGTCGCAATCACAAGATTGCAGGGATGCAGTCTGCTGGAATGACTAAAATTTCAAGGAAATATTTCACAAGAAGAGTTCTCCATTCCTCTACTCATTGCAGAATACCTTATGCCACCAGACTCGAAATTCTAGACCTAGAAAACCTAGAACTATGCCGCCTTCGGTCCAATCTAAGTATAGTATATAAAATCATACATTGCAATGTCCTGCCTGTCAATGAATACTTCAGCTTCAACCATAACAACAAAAGAGCAAACAATAGATACAAACTCAAGGTTAATCGCACTAAACTTGATTTCAGGAAATACGACTTCAGCAACAGAGTGGTTAATGTCTGGAATACTCTACCTGACTCTGTGGTTTTTTCCCCAAACCCCAAAAACTTTAACCTTAGACTGTCTACTATTGACCTCACTGCTTTCCTAAGAGGTCTGTAGGGGGCATGCATAAGCGCACCAACATGCCTACCGTCCCTGTCCTATTGTTTCTTTTATATATATATTTTTTATTTTTCTTATATATAGCCATGTATTCTATGTATTCTATAAGTAAAAACTATGTTTTTACTTATACCTATTTTCTTGTAAGCAATTGACAAATAAAAAAATAAAAAAATAAAACTATCTTTAAGTACCATTATTATAACTTTGAACACAAAATTATTGGTTGGTTTTTTCCTTATGTTTTGTGGAATTTCACAGATGAGAGCCCCCAAAGTATTATGATTACATGGGGAACAAAAGTTGTCTAAATTAAACAAATAAATATTTACTAAAGTTTCTTCTCTTCTAAGGAAGGCCAAACATGAAATTTAATCCACTGATTTCTATCTTTGTACTAATATTACACGGACAAAACAAATGATTCTAGATAGATATTCATATGTAAAAGCTAAGTTGAACATTTAAAAAAAATATCATCTGAGGTTAAGGGAATTGTCTGAACTAGATGTACTTTTGATTAATAAAACTTAGTAGTGTAACCATATATTCTGAGAAGAGTCCTGAAATTGCTGGTTCTGATTGGGAGAAATGCAACTACAAAGTTAACTTTTTGTCTCATGGTCTTAAGTATTACATTTGTAAGTGTAATTCACAACTAAAAGCTCACTGATTCTTTGGGCTTTGTTATAAAAGGAAATACAGATTCATAATAATAAATTGAAAAAACAACAGGCATACCTTCAAACCGGGAGGACCAGGCATGCCAGGATAGCCTGGTTCACCTGAATCACCCAGTCTTCCTTGTTCTCCCTAAGAAACCAAAAGGATGCCATAAATAGGAAACTACACCTTATGAAAATACATTGTTCTTGTGAAGCTGTGGAGACAATCCTGCAAATACCTGATTAGAAAGCACATGGATGATAATGACTTTAGACTTTTCTCCTGGGCCTTCACATTACAGTTGTGCAAAATCTTAAGAAGAGGTTCTTCACAATGTGAGGGTGCACAAATGAAATGGCTCTTTAAACTCTTTACATAGTGTTAAAGTCGCCATTCTGTATGTAGCTGTCCCACTGCCCCAGCAAGTATTTCTTTCATATTCTTATTTTTTCCCAGCACTTGTCAGAGAAGAAGACTTATATCTGGGTGGGCGGGGTGTGTGTGTTCCTGAATATTTCCACCACAGAGTAAATCCCTGCAATATTTTGCTATCAACTGAGCTGTAAACATAACAAGCTTGATAAAAACTCATAAGCACATTCATTATTCTTGGCTTTGCTCAGAATACAGAAAATATCCATCAACATTACGAAAATTGAACTGTTTACATAAAAGCACAGCTCTTCTATCATAATCCTGATAAAATGATTTCAGAACTTGATTTATGCAAACATTTAAAAGAACTGCATTGTTAAATCATTTTTTAAAATCGCCTCATTTCAAATTGCTACAAGCATTTAGCCAAGCAGTTCCCCACTAGTCCATGACAGACAGAAATTTAAACCGGGAATGGGGCTCTAGGTTCAGGTAGCCTTTGACTTATAACTACAATTGGAACTGAAATTTCCATTGCTAAGTGAGGCAGTTATTAAGTGAGTCATTTCCAATTTTGCAATCTTTCCTCTGTGGTGATTAAGCAAATCACAAGGGTTGTTAATTAATCACACTGTTTTTCAGTGATTCTGTCTTCCCCCATTGACTTTGCTTATTAGAAGCTGGCTGGGGAAGTTGCAAACAGCAGTAATGGAACCCTGGGACAGTACAACCATCATAAATATAGTTGTCAAGGACCCAGATTTTGACCCTGCAACCACAGAGGTGCTTCAACGGTCATAAGTGTGACAATTGATAATAAGTCACTTTTTCAGCACCAATATAACTTTGAATGGTCACTAAACAAATGACCATAAGTCAAGGACTATCTGCACTTTCAACAATTGTTGTTGTCTTTTGGAAATGTTAGACGTAAAGGGCCCTGGTTAAACTTTGTGCGGATGTCAACATGAGCCATGGTTAAAAGTGACAAAAATTAACATGAGAAAGGAGGTATGAGACATGAATAACTGTATGTGGATACTGGCCCTCAATCCTAGAACATATACATCCCTGCAGCTTCTGGAAGAGAAAATTCCACCCATAAACATAGCTCATATTTTTTATGTTAATAAGGAGTTGCTAATGTAGGTAGTTTGTCCTCTAATTAACAGGAGAAGCCTACCGGTTTTTTTAAAGTAATCACAAGTTCATTTCAGCAAGAGAGAAATGTACACTAAACACAAAGCAAGCATAATTTTTATGTTAATAGAAGAATGCAGTTCCTTGCCTCACGACACACTGAAACTTAGCCAAATTTACCTTGGTGCCTGGATTTCCTGATTTCCCTTGGGGTCCTTGTTCACCCTTGTTGCCCTATGAGTATGAGACTTTTATTAGTAAAACAAATTGTACAAAATGTTTAGGCAGATAAATTAAATGAATAAGCCAGGTTATATCACTGCAACCATTCCTTTCGGGAGCTACCTCTTTTCTGAAACTCCCTTATTGTAATGAATACAGGGTAATTTAAAGCAGTATCATGAATTGTTGCTGTATCTGAGTGAGTGTGCTGCTGTGTGCAAGAGAATAGGGGAACATATTAGAGAATGAAAGGGGAATAGTTACAGTTCAGTTTACAACTTCATCTGTTTTCATTTCTGACATACATGAAGGAGATACATTGAAAGACTGCAATACCAGGCTTTTGGCAGTTACAAAGTCCAGCACAATAAGCATGGATGTAGAAGCTTCAATGTACAGATGTTTTACCATCCAAGATTTCTACAAGAAGCACATAGACTTCAACCTACTCAGATAAGCTAGCCCCCTTCCAATTTAAGGAAAGAACTGTTTTTTTCAACTTTGGACAGAATGAAATAATCTTTAAAAATCATGTATTTCCTGCATATATTGAGCTTCCTGTGCTCCCAAATATTGACTTCACTATGCTAGAGTTCAGAAGAGTTTACATGTATTTGATTTTTCTCTTGTTTACTTATAATTTAGATCATATTTTTTAAGATTTTCTTTTTTACAAGTCAAGGCAGAAAATATACCTTAGGACCAGGACCTCCAGGTAAACCCAATGATCCCTCAGGTCCAGGAAGACCCTGAGAAATAGAAACAAAAACAGATATACATAAACAACCCCCAATATTTCTTTTTAAAAATGAGAAAGATGTAACATAACCAATACAGATTATGTTACAATTTCTTCTAACATGAACCTTTCATTTCTTACATCTGAATAATACAAATTGAAAATGTGTGTATATTGCAGTATGTTATTGTATTCCACCTCTTTTTGCCTTATATTTTTACTTTCAGTTGAACATTTACTATTAATTCCTTCCAAATACAAATAGATATAAGGTTTATATATTTATTATTTAGAGAATGATAATCTGTTTTTCTAACAGCCTTTCCAAAGTAGGGAGTGCTCTTTCAGAGACAATATGCTTGCTTTAAAAACCAGGCATTTCTACTACTCTACAAGTCTATATTCCTCTGAATCCATTCTGCCTTACACGTATACAATTTCAATTTATTCAGTACAGTGGAAAAATTTCCTCACAATGGAAAAGAGAAATAAGAGATGGATGAGGGACCAGTTGAGCAAATAACATTGTCATCAATACTAAACTTACAACCTGACACTGAAACCAAATTAAACAACAAAGGGCAGAGTGATCCAAAAATATATATTGTGTGAAGTGCTTGACCAGGAAAAATGCTGAGAGGCTTCTCCAAGATAAGCAGCAACAGTGGGATCCTGCTTGGACTCTGGCAACCGCAAGAGAAACTTGGGCTTAACTCCACTAAGGCATTATTAATTTTCTCTCTTCTCCTCTGGGAGTGCCAATTAAAGCTACATAGTTGTTAGTGCCTCCTAAGTGCAATGATCCATTAATTAAGGAAGGTTAGAACATAAATATTTAATATTACCAACAGTTATAAAATGTACAAATGATAAACTAGCATATGGAATACACACTTGCTCCTTCCCTTGCTTTCTTTCCTATTCCTTTCCCATAATCAGTGTTTACGTTATATTTGCCCAAGCATTAAGTACAATGAATTCAAATTGGCTTCCTGCCAGTCAAGCCTATTTCAAACCTCTGCTTGAAAACCCTCTGTTTATAATTGATCAAGTGTGCATGTAACTGGTGCTTTATGTATGGCTCAGGTTCAAACCAAACATAATACTAAACAGTTTATCAAAACTACGTTCTTAAATTTAACTGCAAGCACAAGGTGCTCAAATAATTCTGTTTTCACTGGAATCACAGGGCGATTTAACCTTTTTTGGCCTAGCCATAATGCCTGTGAAACATGCCACTCTAGGATAATGTTTTTTGTTCATTTAAAAAGCTCGATACTAAATATATAAATATTTTGTAATATGATTTTTCATAAACTAAGAAGCAGTTTGACATAAGCCACAGGCACAAAGCCAACAAAAGAGAGAAAGAATTAAAGCAAAAAATAGAACAAGAATTTTTCCAAGGTTGGTGTTATTGATAGCCATGACTAAAAAACCTGCTCCCTACCAAAAAAAACCCCAAAACTTGAAGAATCTATAAAACTAAAAGAAGAATCTTTACATGTTTCCTACAAAATCAAAAAGGCCAATCCCATATTCTGCATCTTAATTTAAGGACAGACTTTTTTTGGGACATAAATTCTTTGCAAATAGGCTTTTTTATACAGTATGGAGCACTGACATGAAGAGCCTGTACCCTTTGAAATGCTACTAAATCACAGCTCCCATCAGCCCTAGCCAACACTGCAAAACACAAGAGATGCTAGGAGATAGAATACAGCAACATCTGAAAGTCCCCTGGCTCCTCACTCATAATGTAGCAGTTTTACAAAATTAGCCAAAAATGATGCAACAAGAATAAAGCAAGTTTTTAAAATACTGTATGACAAACTATTGCTACTTCTTTCTCCAAAACTGAAGTTACTCATGGCAAATATATGATTGAAGCTGGCAATTATAATAGGAATATTTTTTTTAAATTTCTGATGAAATTTCCCTCAGGTATTACATGGAATTGTCAACAAGATTTTCATCCATTCTCTTCTGGAACAACTACTGTAACTAACAGCAAATAAATTTTACTTTATATTCTGGCTGGTTTCTCTTCAACCACTCTAAATATTTAAATCTTCCCTGCACTTGAAAGTAAATGGATTCTAGCAGGGAAGAAGAGAATGAAACATAATCGTAATAAATGATCTGTAAAGTGTACTATTCAAAGAGATACTGGCCTTCCTGTACATGCAGAAACCAACTTGGAGAAAACCATAACTACCATGCTTGCAAAGCAACTCTCCTTGAAGCATTATAGTACTTTCCGAGATTACACCTAACAACTGAAAGATGAAGCCTCTTCCAAAATCCTTCCCTATTAAAATGGGGCTATGTCTACATGAAGAATTCCCATCACTTTGAATTTACATTGGTGACAGCTGCCATCTGTTCAAAATTAGCGTACCATCCATTCTGGAAAAAGAATCACTTTGTGGAAGCTATTAACAGGTCAGAACAGAGGCGCCTCCTTGTTATAAAACAGTTCAATGTGATGGAAAGAATCATAATTTTCAAGTTCCCTACTAAGTGCATGATACGACACGTGTCCTGTTAAGAGCTCACGCAGAACATTTGAAAGGATCCTTAAGGCAACAAATAGTCTCCAAAAGCATTTAACTTCAATTTCCATGCAGTATTCAGTATGCATTAATTCAGGACAGTGCATCTGCAGCATAATTGGTTTGTTTTCATGATGTTATACTGGCTTTCTTCTCTATTTTAAAACTAGCATTTTTGTCTTTTCAAGTTCAGCCATTGTCAAAGGAATTAAATTTCCAAATCATTTCATTCAAACATATTGACTTCTGGATTTTACAGTTGCTATCAAAGTATAATAGAGAAATAGATAGTATGATTTTCTTCAAACCACGACTCCTATAACTGTAGCATTTTGCCACAACACTTCAAAAAAAATGGAATAACAAAAACATACAGGTAACCCTGGTGATCCTTTTGTCCCTTCTTCTCCTGGCAGCCCATTTTCACCCTATGATAAATTTAAAAATCAAAGCATTATTTAATATATTATAGAATGCACTATGGCAATAGTACTTTAAAGCAAAAAAAGGAGGAAATCTTTCTATATAAAATCTACATCCTGATAAATACCTTATCTCCTTTTATTCCTTGAGCTCCAGGGATCCCAGGAATTCCCTTGGGAAAAATAAATTAAAACATATTAAATAGAAGCATCGCTGTGTTTCTCATTTGAAGTTCTTTATTCATTCTCCAATTATCCTTGGAGATAAATTACACATTCATATCACTGCGATATCAGACTTGAAACAGAAGTTGTAAGTCCATGCTTATCTCTGAACGACTAGCCATTATGAGGAAACACAACTGTGCACATTGGTTAGAAACAGCTGCATGTTGGCAGTATCACCTATTATATTTGTATGTGTGTCCACCTCTCCATCCCAGATTGCATGGTCTATAATCTTTGAGCTGTGAATCAACAGAGGAAATGAGTCAACATTAGAATTCTTGACTGATTCTTGAGCATGACTCAACAATGCACAAAGGGAGGCATCGGAAATATCTTGATCTGGAACTTTAATCACATACCCAATTGTTCTTATGAAGGATTAAACTTACATAGCTGATTCTATCCTGGGCTCCTAGCTTATTAAAAAACTATGGAATCACTGTGCACAATGAATCTTCAAAAGTATTTTTGAACTGATTTTAATTATTTTCTCTCACTGTAACAATGTCCCTTGTGTCTACAAGAGAGTAATCTTTGTTTCAAGAGAATGTTTTTGCATGAAACTTCCTCTGCTTTCTTTTTTCTGTTTTATTTTGGGGATATTGTAAAATATTAAGAAAAATATGTTTCATCTCAAAAACAGCTGGATTATCTTTTATTTTTGGACTGAGATATTTTCTGCGAAACTAAAAAAAAACCACAATGAGTTCTTTATTTTAAAAAGAAAAAAGAAAATCTAATTTCCATCCTCATTGTAGCAAGGTTTGGGTTGTGACCCTTTCCTCCTACACCATAAAAAGCATTGGCAAGAAAACACTCAGAAAAGTACTTGGTGTCTCTGCTGGAAAACCCTGCCTATCTAAATACAGTTGTGCTTTTTGGCTTGGTTTGGCTTGAGTCTATTCAACTCCCTACATTCACAGTGGCTGTGACTCATTTAATGACCACCAAGGCTCATGGCACCCACAATCATTTAACCTTAGCAGAAGTGACTTCATCACACAACTTGCATACCACAAACAGAAGCTGCCAGTTTTCTTTGCTACTGGAAGCCACAGGGAAAAAAAACAACAGCTTTTGCCAGGGGTGAACGTATCATATGATTTATTTGCTAGGAGCCAAGAACAGCCACATGCTGAATTTTATAAGGGAATCTTCAACTTAGACCTCATCTATCACACTGTGATAATCATAAGAAGCTAGGGTAATACATTTGCCCACAAGCACACTTTGTCTCCAAAGAGCTAACACATAGTAATTACATTCTGAAGGTAATATTTTTCAAAGGACAACACAGAATTAATGTTCATTAAAATGTATAGTATACTTGTATATAATCAAAGTGGCACCCCTTTTTTCAATTGAGCCATTTGGGAACAATAGCAATAGCAATAACACTTAGACTTATATACCACTTCATAGTGCTTTACAGCCCACTCTAAGTGGTTTACAGAGCCAACATATTGCCCCCAACAATCTGGGTCCTCATTTTACTGACCTTGAAGGATAGAACTGCCAAACTGCTGGCAGCCAGTGATCAGCAGAAGTAGCCTGCAGTACTACATTCTAACCACTGCGCCACCGCACTAAGTGACCATATATCAAAATTAGCTAGTATAACTTTTGCTTATGCACATGCTAAATATGTTGATATCCTATGAGTCTGCTGTTGGAGAGACTCGCGCTGCATTGAAAGTAACTAGATTTACAATAGAAATCACAGAAGAGAAGAATGTCAATGATGGGCATTCTTTCATATATCGAGGTCCCAAGACTTCTCCAACCATTTTGCTTGGAGTGATAAAAGTCAAAGCCTGGAGCGATTCTCTTTATTTATTGAAATGGACTGATTTATAAATTAATAAATAGAAAACTAGCATAAACTGATCACTATTAGAATTGAATGGTCTATAGAGTCTGATCTAGAAGGTCTATTTATATGGCCTGTAAGAATTGAAACAGACTTGATCAATCACTCCATTGATCAAAAGTCCAATCAAAACAACAATCCAGCAATCATAATTAATTTTTAATTATATAATTTTAAAAAATTCTGGCTAACCCACCACTACAACAAGGAAAAGCTATGCACAATCTCAAACATGGTCTTCTGAATATTGTTTTTCAGGAAGGCACTTTTAGATGTTTTTCATTCTTTCTGAGTTTTACAAAAAAAACCTGTAGGTTTGTTTCCTGTAATATTTTTTGTGTTAATAGTGACTGATTTTAGTTCATGTTTAATTAGAGATACACCAAAGCAGGCAAAGCCCATATTATATATTTATTATTTATACATTATAAAGAAGAGTTCTGCCGTACAAAGAGAGTTTTCCCCCATGCTATCATTTCATTAAACAACTAATTTCCACATCACTGTCTATCCACAGGAGTCAAACTTGTCACGTCATGTTGCCATCACATGATGTAATGTGCCTTTTTTCCCTTCGCAGAGCTGTGGTGTGTTTGGCCTGCACATGATGCATCCGGCCAGCAGGCAGCCACCCCAGGTATGCCCTGGGATGACACCCCAGGTATGACACCCCAGGTATGCCCTGGGATGTCAAACCACTCAGCAGGACTGTATTAATTATCATCCTTCTCATCTGTCCTATTTCATAATTCCTTAGTTTCTTCTGACTATAACTTGTTGTATCTCACGATTTATGTTGGTTGCTTTTATTTAACATCTAATTATGATTTATGTTGATTGCTTGAGTATCCCATCACTGAGTGTTGTATCTATGATTTATGATTATTGTATTTTAGCATTATGATTATCACTTGTTGCTTGTATGTACACTGAGAGCTTATGCACCAGAGACAAATTCCTTGTGTGTGTCCAATCACACTTGGCCAATAAAAGAATTCTATTTCTAATAAGTTTTGTTATACTTCAAGTGGCAGATAATTTTTTAAACCTGCCTCAGGATAGTTGAAGAATTATTAGCAATCATGTTCAGTTTCAGCTTAAAAATAATATATTTCCACCAAATGTGCTCAAAAGTAGCCTTCACTTTGATTCTTCTTATGGTATCTCCACATGAGAGTTCACTATGGTTGACACCTACATTTTTATGAGTAAAAGTTAAAGAGGGAAGAATCACTTCACATCTGGGTGGATCTTATTAACAGGAAAACCCATTTATTTTCTGTTCAAAATTAAATTTCCTTGTTACATAACATTTATTCCTTGATGCACAGATAGCTGCCAGGAGAACAATAGAGAACAGACCATTTGGCAAAGATTACAACTGAAAATTTTAAACCGAGAATGCTCTGCAAGTCACAGAGAAGAAAGGCATAGAGTTCTGGGAAGAAAGGTTATTCTGAAGTAGATAGTGTTTTCTTTCTCTAGTCTGTCAAAAGCATGTGGCGTAAGAGGTCCCTGACAAAGGGTGAATATTTGGTCAAATACTGACAAATGAGTCTCACGTTTTTTTATTTCTTTTTTTTAGAATAAACACAAAATACTTCAGCACAGTTATAAAATTGTTGCTTGATTTCAAAAGTTAATTACCTTTTTATACAAATGAATTAACAACATTAATCAACATCAATCAATAGACACCACCTATCTCCTGTAAACCTTGGCCTCAAAAACTCTAAGAAAAAGTGTTAACAAGCTTATAACTGCAAGGAACATAAATCCTTCCATCCTCCACCATTTGATTAGAGCTGAAGTAGCTTCTTGGATGAGAAGCAAAATGTCTTCGAGGAAAAGCAAAGTCCAGTTGCCTTTTGAAAAAGTACTTTTGGAATATACCACCCAGAATTTCATCACTGAAACCGTTTGGAATATGCTAAATGAATAAACTAAATGAATAATAAGGAATGCTTGTAGTGACATTAGAAATATGTTGGTAGCAGGTATGACTGTTTCATTTATTTTTTGTTTTGTTTTGCTTATAATGTTGTGCTATTGGCTGACAATCCAAGTGAGGTGTATGGTGATTTTTAGACTCTGTAGCTCCTCCATGAAGAGAATCAATCTGAAAATCACTGTGTCAAAGACCAAGATGGTTATTAAGTCCCTGATATTTCGTTCTGGGTAGAAGTAATATCTTCAGTACTACCTAGGTACAATGCTAGCACTGATTATGTTGCCTGGTTAGGTAATAAAAGGTCTGCAAGAAAACAGACAGCACCAAGGACCCCACAACTGTATATCTGTCCAAATGATAGGATCAAGAAACAATGCAGTGATGGGATTCAAATTTTTTACTACCGGTTCTGTGGCCGTGGCTTGGTGGGCATGGCAGGGGAAGGTTATTGTAAAATCTCCAGTCAGAGGTGGTATTTGCTGGTTCTTTGAACGACTCAAAATTTCCACTACTGGTTCTCCAGAACTGGTCAGAACCTGCTGAATATCACCTCTGAAACAATGGGTGGTAAATTAAACAATTGCATAGTAAATACAGATAGGAAATTAAACATGAAGTATAAATTTCAATATGTTTCTAAATAATGAAAACTGCTGGCTTTATTCAATTTAATCTGCACCATATAACATCTAGTTTTTGTGAGCATTACATTAACTGAGATGATAAAGAATGTCTGTCTCTGATCAAACACTAACTCAAAGCAGATTCTCCATACAATGGTTAAATAACCGAGGGAAACAGAATTTTTGGATGCTGTACAAATGGGAAAAATGCCACTCTCTGGGAGTATTATAAAAGCTGTATGGAGCATTTCATGAATCACTGGCTGTTGGAAAGGCAGTCTTAGGGAAAGTCCTTTGTGGAATTAACAGTATATCCTCTATTGGAATATGAGTGGAGAATTTTAATTTGCAATCCAATTCTCTTGCCTGCTCTAGAAAAATTGTTTTCTGTAGAACATGGTAAAAGGATAGTCAAAGCAGTATAGGGTAGGATGACAAGTAGTTCCTGGGCTATGACTAGAATTGAGCCTGGCAAACATGGTCATAAGTTGTGACAGTTGTAAAGTGGCTAAGTAAACCCAATTTTATGAAATTTTGCAGTAATTATTAAGCAAAAACCACAGACATCAAATAAACACTGCAATCATTAAGTTGAGCCGATTGTTCACTTTGGGACAGTTTTTGCCAGAAATGGGAAGTAAATGCCTGTTTCTTGCAAAACCATTGTAAATTGAGGTCATGTGACTGCAAATGGCCATGAATGCAGGTAAGTTGCTAAGCACCCAAAACATGGTCACGTGACCATGGCGGAGGCAACATTGGAACTTTGAAACCAGGTCATAAGTAGATTTTGGAGGTCTAGCATGCTTCATCATATGTTGAGGACTACATGCACTAAAAAGCTATTGAAGAATCAGAAACTAAAGTAATTAATAAAATGTTGACACTCCCTCCAAGAAGGAAAAAAATAAAATGTGGAACAGAAAAATGGAAGGGTCCAGGAAACTCTGGATCATGAGCTCAGCAGGCAGAATTTAGGAGGAAGAATAATGACAAGCTAGAATTTTGAAGAACTTGGGATTATGATAAAAAATATGCAACTTAAAGGCTTAGAGATGTTTGGATCAAAAAAATTTAGTTCCTGACAGACATGACTTTATTGTTTTCTTTCTTTCTTTCTTTCTTTCTTTCTTTCTTTCTTTCTTTCTTTCTTTCTTTCTTTCTTTCTTTCTTTCTTTCTTTCTTTCTTTCTTTTCTTTCTTTCTTTCTCTCTCTTTTTTTCCTATCTATCTACCTGTATCTATCATCATCGCTCACCACTCACTTTTGGAAATAGATGAAGATGCAAACCTTACTTCCGGTTACTGATACTTACCAGGATGAGGAAATGATGAAAGCAACATTACAAACACAAGCTCTGTTCCTTTAATATGTGTGCTAAGATGTAGGCATGTATGAAAAGGTTGTAACGTTCTTTAACAAAAGTGGTAGGTCCTGCAGATACCTATCCCAGCTTCCATTCCTCAGCATTACTTACTTCAGAATGCCCCCAAATATTAATGGAAGCAGTAGAAAGTTGATTTAAATAAATAAACAATATGAAACATCATGACAACAAACTCACTATGAAATCACTACTTTTCTAAGATGGAAAGAAAAAGTCACATTGATGAGTGTCAGTAATTGCTCACCAAAAAGAAAAGTACAGTAGCAACACAAAAAAGAAAATCCTCCTTAATCTCTTAAAAAAACATTAAAAGAGCAGCTGCAAGGTTTCGGTATGTGGTTGTGTTCTGTTTGACGCCCAACTTTTAAAAATAGATTTTAACAAAGCAAAGTGAATGTCAATAAAACAACCTCAAAACTGAAAAACTTACTGGATTCCCCCGTCTTCCTTCTGGTCCTGGAGGACCCTGTTGTCCAACTTCTCCCTTAATGTTGATGATAGAGAAATAATCATAAAATTATTAAATTTCCAGTAGTACACTGAGAACTGTAACAGACTGAACTTAATTCAACCAATATATGGGAAATATCTAAAATTTGCCAGTAAAATACACAAAGCTACATAAATCTACACAGCATGTTTCTTCAAGCTGTTGTTGTTGTTGTTGTTGTTGTTATTATTATTATTATTATTATTATTATTCCATTTGCATTTAGTGACAGACCTTGCCAATGATGCAAAACCTATATCCAGGCCCATTCCCCTATGAAATAAAACTCTGGAACACACCAAGAGTCCATCCACATTCTGATTTAGCAGACTATGAAAACTGTGCTGTTGTGTGCTGCTCTATTGGTTTCTGCCTCCAGAAGGCACAGCTTCCCAAAAGAGTCAGGGGTAGTAGTTGATTTGGCTGCATTTGTCAGCTAACAATGACCCAGGGATGTAGACTTTGCTGATTTATGGCTCTATTATCTGCATTAATAGCAACTGGAACAAGGTTCATGCTGGAAAGCACTAGGAGCACATACAAGGGATTAGTCAGGAAAATACATAGAAATTTGCCTGGCTATTTTGTCAGAGAATTCAGGAAATAGTACAGTAGTACAAAAACAATCCCTGTGTTTGAAATTTTGAAATGACAACTTTTACAAGAGGATCCAGGGATACTTTTTCCCATTGCTATCATTCTGAGGGGCTCCATAATGCTTGTATTCCATGCATATGTGTGTGAGAATGTAAGCCTAGATGCGCACACAAAATAGAGGCTGCAAGCCATTATTGCCCTAAAGCAGCTAGCAGCTGCTAACAACCATGACTGACCTCGTCCCTCCAAAGCTCCTAGGGCAGTTCTAATTCGGACTTCAGTGGGAGATGAACAACAAAATCCCAGAAATGTAACCTATGTAACCTATGTTTAGTATGGAGACGGCATTAGTCATGCTTGTTCATGATCCATGGTGGAAACAGGAGGCAGGTAATGTGTCCATCTTTGTACTCCTTGATCTGCCTGTGGCTTTTGAATTGGGGATGGGAGACACTATTTATCAGCGGCTTCCTTCCTTTCTTCGTGGCTAGTTTCAACCACTGTTGACAGATGGGGAGAGATTTCACTCGGAGTCCCTCAAATACGGAGGACATAGAGCTCAACGCTCCCTCTTTGTCCATTTAACATCCACACAAAACCATTGTCTCAACGTCATCCAGGAATTATTGTAGACTTAGTTGTTCTCCCAAGCCTTAGAGCCTATGTGTTGTGGAGCCCGCTTTTCATTTTGGTTTGGTCTGGGTTGAGTTTTTTTTCCCCTTGCTTCAATTAATTTTGTTTTAGTTTGATTACTTCACTCTTCCAGTCTGTTTTATCTTTGATATGATTTGTGTGTGTGTGTCTGTGTGTGTGTGTGTGTGTTTAGGTTCCTAGTTGTAAGCTGCGCACAATTGTGTAGGAGTTGGCCAACCAATAAATAAATAAAAGCATTCCAGAAGGCAGCAATACCAAACCACTTCTCTATTGCTGTCACTGCCATCACCAGCACAAGTCCTCAACTTACGATCATAATTCAGACCAGAATTTCCATTGCTAAGCAAGGTGGGGTCGTTAACTGAGCTGCACTCAATTTTATGACTTTTTATTGCCATAGTTAAGCAAATTGCTGTAGTTGTTAAGTGAATCATGCAGTCATTACATAAATCCAGCTTTCCCCATTGATTTTACTTATCGGAAGATCACAACAGACCACAGGATGCCGCAACCACGGTGAGTATATGCCGGTTGTCAAATTTTGAACATGTGACTCTGGGGATGCTGCAATTGTCATAAGTGCAAGGACCAGTTGTAACTCCCCTTTTTTCAGTTCTATTGTTAACTTCAAACAGTCACTAAACAAATGGTTATAAGTTGACAAGTAGTCAGCCACTTACAACAGTTCGTTCAAAGTTACAACAGCACTTAAAAAGCAAATGGGCATTTTTCACACTTGCACCATTTTTCACTATTGCAGCATCCCTGTGGTCACATGATCAAAATTCAGAAGTTTGGCAACTGGTTCACGTTTATGACAATCACCATTCCCTACACTTTGAAGAATACCAGGTTGCAGAAACTTAGCTGCATCTTTAAGAAAGTCTAACTCTGAAATACTCATGCGCTGAGTTTCTTAAAGAGGGGGGGTTATGAACAATGGGAAAATTGGTAAATATAACTTTTTCCATCCAATGGAAAGAGTTCCCAATGACAAAGAAAACTCTTCCACAAAGAAGGGTGGGACCTTGGTTATTCCACAGCAGAGAGTTTGCATACACAACGGTCTACAGAGGCCAACTTATACAGCTCATGATTTTGATGTGTAGCAGAGTATTTACTGTTTCCAGAAGGTAGGGGGCGGACACTATTTCTGAATTTTTGGGAAGAAACTGAAGAAGATTCTAGAAGAAATTTTCAAAGATGTTTTTCTCATTAAAGTATTCTGACTTTGATCGCAAAAATTTCCAAGTGAAATGTTTTATGGACAGCAGATGTTAAAAGGCAAAATGGCAGCATTTTAATCCAGCAGAAACAAGAGGCCATTGCTTTTTTTTAATTTCAAACTATTCAGAAATAAATGCTGTACTTCTTCCTCCTGCTCTGTATTATAATCTGAGAATGGAAGAATGCGGTGTACTTAAACAAAAACATATATTAAAAGTTAGATTTTTTTTAAAAAAAATCAGATAGTAAGAAGGAAATCCAGACAATGCTCTTGCATTGTTCTTCGAATTTCCTATACTCTCTGTTTATTGCTGCCAGAGCAACACTACATGCCAGAAAGAGGCATTTAACTTGATTAGGGAATTCCCAGGGTATGTAGCAAGGGAAGGGATGGAAAAAGTTGCAGCAAGAACTTCCTAAGAATTCCATATGCAATAAATATCACATGGAAGCGAGCAAAATCATGTAGTTGATCAAGGGACTGCAAGAGTCTCACTTCTTATACTATATCTGCATGCCAGTAGATCAGCTTTGATGTATGGAACAGTCCTACTTAGGTCAGGTTCTCCCTTCCCTGGAGCAAACTTATGAGCACATTCACATGACCGGAACCCCTGCAGGGTGCTATTAGACGGTCAAGAAGATGAGTAGTGGAAGTAGGAGGTGGTTGTCTGATCTCCTTTTTATGTTACAAATTGTTTCCTTTTCCCTGTGCCAGATAGACTCCCAGTCCATGGAGTCCATTGGGTCTCATATAATTATTCATAGCTGCTCTTAAAAAGCACATATATTTAAAAGAAATATAAGCACACAAGAATAAAATGAATAAAATACAAATCCATTAATAAAACAGAAAGAAGAATATGCATCCAGGTAGTTAGTCCTCAGCTTACGATCACAACTGAGCCCAATGTTTCTGTCGCTAAGTGAGACAGTGAAGTGACTTTTGCCCCATTTCACAACCTTTCTTGCTACAGTTAAGTGAAAAATCACTGCAGTTGTTCACTTAGTAATGCAGTTGTGAAGTTTCCGCAATGTCATAAGTCACTTCTTTCAGTGCCAGTGCAACTTTGAAGGAATGATTGTAAGTCAAGAACTACTTGTATACGTCATGAATATACCTGAAGTTAATTTCAATTCCAGTTATGAATACAACATTTGAACAAAATCAATATATTGGGTACCTTAAAACCTGGAATTCCAGGTCCGCCATCCTTCCCATTCCTCCCAGGTTCTCCCTGTTTTTATAAATAAAGTTAGAGTTACTCACCAGTTGTGATATGCAGGAAAAAAAGAAAAACAAACAGAACTCCCCCAAATTTGTCAGAAACTTACAACCCGTCCAGGTATTCCAGGAAGTCCTGCAGAACCTTTTTCACCATTTGCACCCTGGTAAAAGAATAGCACAAAGCTAAATAAGAGCAGCAGTACATCAAACCGTCAGCAGCCTCTAAAGGCTGACAGAATACATGGTAAGTTGGAGCTGGCCCATTAGTCCTTTTAATGAAGTGCTAAATATGTTTGACCCATTGTAGAAAAACCTACACTTAGCACTGTGAAGAAAAATTCTCCCTTGTTTTTTCTCTTTTAGTACTTATTCAAGGTGATAACATTTTTATGGGTGAAGTGTAGTGTTGCTCTTGTTTTAAGATACAAGTTGGCCAAGAGATTTGTGGAAATGGTTTGCCTTTCATTATACATTACACAATAATTTCTCCCAGGATTGAACTAAAATTGCAAAGGAAGGTCCCCTAAGGAAACTCTCCCCATTGGGTTTCTTTAAATCTCTAGATGAATTTTATTAAAAGTTTTTAAAAGAACATAAAAACGACAAATAGTTTTGCTGTATATTCTTTTATGTTCTATAAACTAGTATTGAACAAAAAGAAAGAAAAACAGAGAAAAGATAAAATAAGTAGAAAGAAGCAGCATCCTATTTCCTTTGCAGCAAATATGATGATTACAAAATTAACTCTTACTCTATGGTTACAAAAGAAAGCTGACTTTTTCTATAATTTACTTCCCCCTTCCCCATCATCGAAATCGTACATCATAAATTTGTTTTTTCTGTTTTATGCAAAAAATCTATAAGGGGTTTCGAGTCAGCCATAAAGGTAGATATTGTCTTTTCTCTAATCAAGGAAATCAATTTGGTAGTTTCTGTAATTCCCTCATCTCCGTCACCATTCCTCTATTGTGGGTGGTGTTTTTTTTATTTTTGAATATATAGTAATCCAGTTGCTTATCTATTAATTCCAAAAGAAAATCTCTGTTTCAATAGTATATTAGTCTTTAAAATATTCTCAATTAGTGTATTTATTCTTCCCTTTTTTCTTTATATATACATTCCATATATATATATATATATGTATATATATATACATATATATGTGCGTGCGTGCATGTGTGTATGTGTGTGTGTGTGTGTGTGTGTGTGTGTGTGTATATATATATATATATATATATATATATATATATATATATATATATATATATATATATATATATATATATATATATATATATATATATTCCTTATGGTATTCAGCTTTGTTCGGGTATTTTCTCACATCATTATAGTTGTGCTTTCAAAGCTGTAGCAACGTTTCGGCAGAATCTCATCTGCCATCATCAGGCTTCTGTATAGTTTTACATATAAATTTAAATACATATAAATACCTGTGAAAACTTAAGAAAACATATATATTCTTTATATATACATCCTATATACATTCCATAAATTTCTTTGGTGATAAATATCAAAGATATATCATTTTATAAAAATGATCTTTAAGTCCAGAAAATAATGTAAACTTAAATTCTTTCAAATTTTCCAATTGAACCATTTGTATATTGTAGCCAAACTTTTTAGCCCATTTTATCATACATTATTTCACTTATTCTCTCTAATATTTCAACAAAAGTTTATATATTTTAGCAATAACATTGATCGTTTGTATATAATTTTATTTCAAACTCAGTCTTATATTGTTCAAAATGATAACACTTTTTATCCATTTTAAACCTTTTTGAGATTTGTGTATAAGAAAATTATTGACAAATATATACTTTTGTTGACAAATCTCCCCTTGATTTTCTTTTACAATCCCTTTGAGAAAAATCTAGTACCATTGTGGCAAACCTATGTCACATGGTTTCTCTGTAGGCATGGGCGCCATCACCCCAGCTCAGCTCTGCCACGCATGTGCGTGCACCTCCTGCCGGCCAGCTGGTCTTCAGGTCTCTGCTGCGCATGTGCAGGGTGCATGCATGGGTGAGCCTGCATGGGTGTGGTGCATGCGGGGGGCGGGTGCATGAATTGCATTTTGGTTATTTGCATACACGCAAGCACTTTGGGCACTCGATGCCAAAAAGGTTCACTGATCTAGTATATTATGATAAGCTAACCATTTGTGTTAACTTTTATTCTTGCAACCTAGATTTATATTTACTCTTTACCCTAAGAATGGCCCACCTGACATAATGTTTCTTGTCAATCTAAATCGTTTGATCTTATATTAAGCTTAAACTTGCCTTTTTCCCATAAATTCCTGGTATGCCTTGATCTCCTTTAGGTCCTCTGTCTCCCTTAATAAAATAAATGGGTAACTTTATTTTTCTATGCAAATTAAATAGTTCAGAATAAAGCAAGAAAACATTAGCTCATGATATCTATGGTGATAGTAGTCATACCTTTTAACATAGTGCAAATGTATTTTAAAATTAATATTTATTTACACACCACAAATAAAATGTCTTCATAACTGTGTATTCAGGCCTCCTGCCTGTCATGACTTTTGACAGCCAGTATCAGACACAAAAAAACAAGGCCATGCATTAAGTTCCAATTAAACTGATTTATTGCTTATGCTTATGCATAGGAATCTAGTCAATTAACTAACAGCACAACTTGGGCACTCAATAAGAATTAAGATTTCAAGATGGGTTGGACTTCGATTGCTTCTGGGAACGTAGAGATTCTAGGCTGATTCCTCTTTGATTCCACCCCCAAGCTCTGCCACTCCTTCTCCTACACAGTGCTATAAAATATATTATAATAACATAAAAATACATAAAAGCAACAACGTGAAAGAATAACAACTCTAATTTACCTCTATTATAGTTCCAATTTGCAGTATTTTAGGAGGTCTATTGTGTAAAATAATGAATTAAAAATTCAAAAACAAATCCATCTACTAGGAGGTAGCATCAATGGAAGGATGATCAATATTTTATCTAAGACAAACTTTGTACTAATGTTGAGGTGATAAATAGACTAAATATTCCAGACCTTCAGAGCAGGCTAGTTTCAATTATCAGGAAAGAGGAGGTGATATTATTGAAAAATACTTCCCCTAGGACTACGGTCTTATTAAATAAGGGAAAACTATTTTAAACTGGATACACAAATCAGCCTATGTGATATAACCACTTACAGAAAGATAGATGTCTGCCTCTACTTATTTGAGAACATTCTGAACTAAAAGTTGTGTTCTTGAAGACAGAAAAGAAAACATGTAATAATAACTTTTTTAAAATTCTAAATGAGATAAAAAGCACAGGATTTTTATTATTTTGACAATCCCTTGATTTTTTTTTTAACATCCTACCCATTGTTACAAGAAGCATTTGGTTTGAACCTTAGATGCTGGAATTCCATGTAATCCAGGGAAACCTGGAACTCCACGTTCACCCTAGGGAAGGAAAAAACATACATTTCTGTGAAGCACGTTAAGTAAATAAATAGGTGTCAAAAGGCATCACTTCATAAATGATACAAAGATATTTACTCCACAGGGCTTGCTTTCCAAATAAGAATTACACCATTGCTTTCTTCCATACACAACCATGCAGTCTTGAGCTAATATTTAGCCACTGAATCTTAGGACATGAAGAAATTATGTACAAAAACAAATGGAAAGGGCACTGCTTTGGCTAGGTGAAAGAAACTAGGGAATAATTAGCCATCAGCCAGAAGCTCCCAGCATCTGCATTTTGAAATAATTAAGAAATGAACTATCTGGAATGTACAAACATAGAAGAAAACAATCTATGATGTTCTTCCTAGAAACAGCCCCCACCATAATTCTTGTTGAGAAATATCTTCTTACAACAGATATGTCACACATAAACATTAAAAACATATTTTACTATATAGAATTATGGATAGTAAAAACATTTGATTATTTCAGAGAATTCAGTCAATACGTATCTGTACAGCTTTATTCATGAAGTTAGTTTAGCAGGTCACTTTATTGATGGCTTGATTTTGTTGTTCTCCATCACTGCCAGATATGACCTTTCCCTCCCTGTTTTATTTTAAACTATCAATGATTTATTTGCAAGCTCATCTTAACCTATTCCAATAAGAAAACTGAATGATATATCGCCAGTATGTGGAACAGTAAATCTGTACTAGCACATATAAATCAGCATCTGGACAATAAATTAAAGTCCTGATTATTCACAACTTCTGAAACACTTCAAAATAATCTCAACCCGCAAACAACTGGACATGAACAATAGTCATCAATTTTGTTTTGAAGAAGTAGGAAAATGTTCTCAAATGTCCAAAGTTGACATTTTGCAAAACCATTATTTTATGTAGAGACAAACCCAAACAGCTTGAACTCAAGTGACTTAAACTCAAATTTCAGTTCAGATATACATTTTGAGGTAGGTTTCAACTAAATCACAATGGCATCTAATCTAGATTTCCATAACTCAGGATATTCTATAATATTTTCCTCCTTTTCTTCTTTCCTCCACCATCTGATTTTCCATTTATTTACTAATAATAATCTATATGGCTGCCCAACTAACTCAGTGACTCTAGATGGCTTATAAAGATAAAAAAAAAATCAATATAAAAACAATAAAAACAATAAAAACCAATAAACATCCTGGAAACAATGATCAAATCAACCATTACATCCTTTGTTGTGTTTTGCTTTGTCCATGTGGCAATTGGGTTGGATCATAACTGCCTTAATCTTAACAATCCTTAATAGGTATTCCACAAGTATTAGATTCAATAGAGATTAGCATACCTTTACATTTCAGGATTTTATAAATCCTAATACTTCTTATGCCTTTATCTACAGTTATCTAAATTAGATATATATAGCATTCCAACTGTAATTTTATAGGTCTTTTGTAGAAAATGAAGGATTTGATTCCCTTGCAATTTTACATTAATAATTTTTATTTTTACTTCTACTTTAGAGTGATTGTTATATTATTAGTTTTATGGTGATTCACAAGCAAAATAAACAACAAGAACTAATCTTACAAGAAATGAAGACATTAAACATGTGGCTCAAATGCTTGTTGCATACCTTAGAGAACTAATACTGATTAAGGGGCCACAGTGAACATTTTATTATTCATTATTATTCTTGGTCTCATTGCCAAATTCATTCTTAACCACAGCTGACTTTGATATAAAGAATGGAAAATTATTGGTCACTGGGAGCTTTCTGAATACTACACAGAATACAAAGTAATTTGGTCAAGATGAATTTTCATATAATTATATGAGAGTGATGGCTACAAACATAACATATACAGTATACTATATCCCATAAAAACCACTGAATACAATTCTAAATGCTTGGATTTTTCATATATGTGCAGAATGATTTTCAAAAAAAAGAAAAGAGACTTGAACAAATCACAAATAAGATTCTACGTGATTCAATAATCACATATCAGATTATGTTATTGTGAACTTTACAAAAATCCTAGTGTCTTATACTGTAGGATCATACAAAGCCTAACTTCAAAATACATTGTACTTAAACTTGCAAAAATTGCACAGGTGCACACAAATGAACCCATCTTTTCCATGTGGTTGGACATCTAGACTTATTGGGCAAATTCCAAATGTAGGAGAAAAAACAGCAAATAAAGAGCAAAACATGGCAGAAGATATCTCTAAACCAAGAAATGTGCAGAAGCAATTTAAATAAACCATACATTTGTACAGACAATCAAGTTATTTTAAACATATAATGTATATATTAGTAACTATCTTCCAAATATTTTGAGTATTATGTGATTTATTGATTAAAATGAATTATAGGCATTAAATTAGCCTTACCTTTGTTCCATCTGTCCCAGGTTCACCTTTTGCACCTGGAAGGCCACGTGGACCCTTGTAAAAAAAATCTAGATTAGGAACTTTGTTGAATTTTATGGATTTTATTTATAATTATAATTATAATAACCATTATGTAAAATGTTGTCTCAGAGAGGTTCTTAGAATAGCTTTTCCCAATTTTGGCCATGCGGGTTAAGAATTTTGCAGTTTTCCCCAAAACATGAAGGCACTTAAAGAAGCATTTCTAGTGTTTATAAAAAAAAGACATAGTGAGCTTACTTGAATCCCTGGTGATCCTGGAGTACCTGCTACTCCTTGATAACCCTAAGAAGAAAAACCCAAATGTAATACTATTGAGTGTTTCAGCACTTTGCTTTAAATGATTTACACCATTTTCATGGCTCAGACTTGAGGGCTGTGGAATTTCTGTCAGATGCACAGAACCGGGGATATCGCTGTGCCAATAATAAAAAAAAAAAGAATATATTTCAGGCCAACTTCTCCAGCAGAACAGCAAAGTAGTCATTAAGGGTCATTTCATTATCTTCCAAATAGATTGAATTAGATGTATTCCATCCATTTATTTCAGATGACGAAGAGATTGAACTTTACACAGTTTGCCCTATTTTAAATCAGAACTACATGGAAAGTAACGTCGTGTGAGGAATTCCCACACATATTTGCACAAATGAACTTATTGGTATCTCTTTCATGGATGATTGATAGACAAGGAGCAGAAATCTAGTTCCTAATGAA
The DNA here is from genome assembly GCF_049901715.1 of Pseudonaja textilis. Taxonomy (NCBI): domain Eukaryota; kingdom Metazoa; phylum Chordata; class Lepidosauria; order Squamata; family Elapidae; genus Pseudonaja; species Pseudonaja textilis. The sequence continues at coordinate 122,897,582 of NC_141990.1, read as the reverse complement.
CAGATATGGGTCTTACTGTGTTCCTTCTGCAAGATTAAATCCTATTTTATAGTCAGTTATAGAATAACAATTGGGGATGCGGTGGCTCAGCGGCTAAGACGCTGAGCTTGGCGATCAGAAAGGTCGGCAGTTTGGCAGTTCGAATCCCTAGTGCTGTGTAACGAAGTGAGCTCCTGTTACTTATTCCAGCTTCTGCCAACCTAGCAGTTCGAAAGCATGTAAAAATTCAAGTAGAAAAATAGGGACCACTTTGGTGGGAAGGTAACAGCATTCCATGAGCCTTCGGAGTTTAATCATGCTGGCCACATGACAATGGAGACCTCTTTGGACAGAGCTGGCTCTTCGGCTTTGTAATGAAGATAAGCACCACCCCCTAGAGCCGGAAATGACTAGCACATATGTGTGAGGGAAACTTTTACCTTTACTTTTTAGAATAACAACATGACACATCATAGAATGTACCAATACCCATATGCCCCTTTGAGCAATTCTGATTTGAAAAGGTCCTCAATGGTTATGTGGATATTTAAATCAGTTCTGTATCTCAGTGGAGGAAATGGGTTGAATGTCCCCTTTGTCTTCATTAACAAAACTGATTATGAATGACATAAAGTTCATTTTCATATGGAATCATAAAGTACATTCCACAGAAATTAATTCAAGATTGAAAGTTGTTGGCAATAAGTCATAAATAGTGGTTAATCACATTTTGCTCAAAGCAAAAAGGTCAGGAAAAGAGATGAGCTGCCAGGAAAAAAAATCCCTGTAACTGCATGGCATTCAGGGAATATAAACATTTGATGACTGAATTGTGGTCAAAGACATCCAGCCAGCTTTCATGCCTAGAGGCCTAGAACCCACAGTGCCCTGGTTTCAAAATACTTTCTTCCCAAACTCTTCAATACTTTATCCCAGTCTCAACCATATTGGATGACAACTAGATGGCAGCCAAGAGATTTTTTAAAAATAGCTTTCTTGCAACCTAGTGCTCAATTGATCAACCCAGGAGTAAGGGGGGGACAAAGTTCAATTAGCTAGTGGGATAATGAGAAAAACAAAGATTTTTTAAAAAATGAAGTGTGCAGAATTACAAGAGTGTAGTCATGTCAATTAGTGAACATATTTTTGCACGATGGATGACATTGGGCAGGGCTGGAATTTCTGCCAAAGAAACTACCAATCACAGTTTTTGATATAGTCCACCTTGATGGTAGCCAAGGCAGATCCGTCTCGGGTACACAGTAAAGATTTGCTATGGGGAGATCAAGACTTAAGGTGGCATGATTTCCAACTAGTGCAGGTGCCATGGGGGTAGGGGGTGGGTGCTGCTGAAAGGTGCTCCAGAGCACAGGCAAGTGTGTGGGTGCCATAGGGAGGTAGGGGGTGGCATGGGCAGGCATTATGGAGTGTGGCTGGGCAAAAAAAGCGAAGGAGCCAGAGTAACTTGGGATTTCCTGCTGGCTTCCTCATTGATTTTGTTTGTGGAAATCGAGGCAAGGAACAGTAAACAGTGCACAACAGTAAAAAGTGCAACCATGAGATCGCTGCTTGCTGTGACATAGTAACTGTGAGTCAGGTCCTAAGAGCCCAGATTGCAAACACATGACCACAGAACACGGGGACAGACAGAACTCTGAGGACCGGTTGTAAATCTCCTTCATTCAGCACAATTGTAACTTTGAATGGCTGCTTGAATGAGTGGTTGTAACTCGAGGACGTAAATCTACCTACCTGTATTATCTTTACTGCATATATTCGGAGGCTACATTGGGATCATTTGACACTGTTCTTGTTATGTCGTGATTCTTGGTTTTACTATCATATACCTTGTTCTGAATGCTTTTCCCAGTTGGGCAGCTTAAATATTATTACAATTACTCCAGCAAAATATCTTTCTATTTCAGCTATATTTATTGTGAATAAAGCAATGTGGTTCAGGCTATTAGCTATCAATACATTCCAAGCAATCTTCAGAAGGCATTCTAAGCCTTTATCCTAAATCAACATCCTTCAGTTTCATTTTCTTGATACATTTCATATTTGTTTATTTTCCCCATAAGACCAAGGAGCAGTTCAGTGGAAATTTGGATTAGGAAAGTTCTCTCATTCCATGGCAATATTTATCTTCAAAGAGGGGTTGTTGCTTTTTTTTGCTTTTTTGAAAAATCAAGATATTGAGAGTCAGTTTGGTGTACTGGTGAAGGCTAGAAACTAGGAGCCTGTTTTAGTCTCATTTTAAGCAGGAAAGCCAGCTGGGACCTTGGCCCAGTCACTCGCTTTCACACCCCAGCCCACCTGACAGGGTTTTATGCAGAAATAGGAGGAAGAACAAGTACTGTGTATATACACTGGCTTGATTTATTCATAAAAATAATATAAGTGAAATATAAATAAATAGATAAGACATCCAATTACACGTATTCTGATGTTCCATCTGCTACTTATGTAAGAATACAAAATTCATTAGAAAAATAGTATGTAATTGTATCCAGTTAGGATTTATTTCAAAATCAAGCAAGCATTCCCAATCTTTTCTGTATAAACAGTCTCAGAATTACTGCTGACTACACTCGTAATCCAGCAGTTCATGTGTCCCAAGGATCATGAATGCCTGTGGAAAGTTGAGTTTGTATGCAGTGAAGAAATATGGCTCTAACTCAAACTATCTAACTCCATTATACTTAAAGCTTTATTAGGAACGGCCTCTGTGCCTAAATAGACCTACCCACAAAGCAAATTTTCATTAAAAGAAGCATATGACTTTGGGATGCAAGGTTTTCTATTATTGCTTTCCAAACCATTTTACTCTATACTAATTGCCATTATGGCTAAGGAATATTCAAAGATTGTTTCATTTACAGCTCAATTACTAACTGAAAGACAACAAAAATAGGAGTAAGTTCCAATGAGTTTAAGAATTATTATACAGGATTACCATTTAGGCAGATCAAAAGCTGCATCATGATTTTAATACTCCTTCTTAATAGCCCTCTCAATTCCTAAAATAACTTTTCAAAAAATTTCCATACTGTGAAAAATGTTCAACTTGAAAAACTGACTCATCTGAGGAAAACTTGTAGAACTGCCAGATTATAAATCTACAAGAATTGTTTCTTTTTTCTTGCATGGTTTATTACAGTGTTATTTCTATCATTACTAAGAAGCTTTGTCCACAGCTAGAATAAAAGCTACAAGGATGTTGCTCTCACTTCTAAAAATACTAACAGTGTAACTTCCCACTTACTATTGATACCCAAAAGTTTTCTTTATCACTAATCCAGAGGTTGTACTACATTACGGAGACTTTATGAGCAGCAAGAGCCCCCCACAACTTCTCAAAGCAAGATGTTCCACTGATTAATTGTTCTCACTGTCAGGAAATTATTTCTTGTTTCTAGATTGCTTCTCTCCTTGATTGGTTTCTATCCATTGCTTCTTCTCCTGCCCTCAGGTGCTTTGGAGAGTTGACCCCCTCTTCTTTGTGGCAGCCTTTCAAATATTGGAATACAGCTATCATTTCACTCCAGCCCTTCTTTTAATTAGACTAGGCATACCTAATTCCTGCAACCATTCTTCATACAGTAGAACACTTCTGGTCACGAACACTTCTGACCACGACCAAATTGGGTTCCAACCAAAAAATTCACTTTTATTTTTTGCAGCCATTTCCCCTTCTGCGCCATTTTTTTTGTAAGCACCAAATTTCCAAAATTAGGGTCATGACAAATTGGGTTGCAACCAAAGTTATGGAACAAATTATTGTTGTGACCAGAGGTTCTACTGTATGTTTTTATCTCCAGACCTTTAATCATCTTAATTGCTCTTCTCTGCACTCTTTCCAGAGTCTCAACATCTTTTTATATCGTAGGAACCAAAACTTGATGCAGTGTTCCAAGTGTGGTCTTATCAAGTAGATTACTTATTTAGTAGAGAATACCTCCACTAAATAATGTATATCCTTATTTGTGTTGCTCCAGGAAAATACATTTCCTTCTTGACAAGGATAGAAACTGGAAAAGCAACCCTAACACTCCTTTATTATTAAATTCATGCCCCAATCAAGAAAAAGTTGTCCATCCTAGTTATGCTATAGGCAGAGGAGACTCATAAGGAGATTTCTGGTGCAAAAACACAGGAAATACATTTCTGCTGTAGAATCTGTTTTGATCTCCTGGATGTAAAAATATGAACTGCAACTGTTTAATTTTTCAAGATGCCCTTCTAGAAACAGCCAGCTAACATCTGCTAAGCACATACAACTATACTTATGGAGCAATTTCATGTAGGAAGAATTCCTCCGATAGCAAGTAAAACTCTGAACATGGAAAACATTGCATGTTGTTAAACATTATGCCCATACAAGGTTCTTTCTCATGTTCATCAAAACATGCAGACGTGCCATAGCAATGTTGCAAAAGCTCCATTCATATGTTCAGGGAGAGTGCATGCAGAATTTCTAGTCTTTAGTTCCCCTCATTTTTCTGCATTAATCTCTGTCTGCAGTATTATTCAGAACTGTTCAAAATACAAGAAGTCCTCAACTTACAACCATCTGCTTAGTGACCATTCAAAGTTACAATGGTAGTGAAAACAGTGAGTTATGATGACTGTTTTTCACATTTACAATTGTTGCAGCATCCCCATGGTCACATGGTCAAAATGGGCATGTATTTATGACGGCTGCAGTTGCACCTTTTACAGCCTTCTGACAAGCAAAGTCAACGGTAAAGCCAGATTCACCTAGCAATTGTATTACTAACATAGTAACTGCAATGATTCACTTAACAACCGTGGCAAGAAAGGTTGTAAATTTGGGCAAAACCCATTTAACAACTGTTTTTGGGTTTAAATTGTGGTTGTAAGTCAAGGACTACTGTATATTGTTTCTATTGTGAAGAATACTGATCTGAGAAAATCTGGGCTCAGGTTGCTAGTCAATCACAAAGTTTGTTGGGAATATTGACAAAGGATTTCTCTCGGGAAGATGAACTATGGGATGACATCATGTAATCTACTGCAGTTCCTTACAGTAAGCTTTGCCAACCTGTACCCTACTGTTGCTTTTCAGACAACAAAAGTTAAATATAATTGATATGAAGTACTTTCCTTTTTCTATTGAAGAGTTCAGCATTTGGGCAAAATCATAGCTTTATAATTGATTGAACTATCCAAGTAAATCCTCCTTCATAAAAAAGCAACCATTTTTTAAAGGTCTTGAATCTGCTAGCTGTTGGGCCCCTCTGAACATTATACTACAATTTCTTTATTCTTGGACTCTCCCTCATTACAATCTTCAATACATGGAAATGTGTATTTTTGGTGCTGCTATTCATAACAGTACAGTGTCGGCATCCAAAGGGAACCACCATAATAATTTCAACCATCTGTTCTACCTATGAGCATGGCCAAAATGTAACTAAGAAACCAAAATAAGAAAATTTGGACATCTTATAATATGGAACTCCTCAAGCAATTGGCAATATCCCTAAAATTTATACCGTTTCCAATAAGCATTTATCTCAGATTTTCCATGTAGAACTGATACAGAAACCAAATATACTCTGACCACCACAAAGAGACAACAGCCTTATAGAAATATAGAAGTATAAACAATCCAGGGGGGAAACATATTGTGAGCAAGAAAAGTGCACTCAAAGTAGCATTCAAAATAATAAAGACCATGCTGTTTTATTTGTTGTTAATTTTAAAAAAATCTAGAAACTTAATTAAGGCTAATTTCATTGAATATATTATAAAGGATTGAATATTCTGGAGAAAGATCAGAACTCTGAGGACAACCCATTTCAGTATTTCATTTGCCCTTACTTTAATTGCTAGGAAAGAGATGAAACCAATCTGAATTTTTAGGTATCTTCTGTAATAATCATTCAAAAAAACCCGTCCTCACTTGATTGGCACATAGAAGGTTCTATATTTTATCTTATAATGCTATTATGCAGATAGGATTTCTAAATTAAGTCAACATAGCATCCAAACATTTTTACTGCAACTGCAAGAATACTTTTACAGCAGCAAAGCAGACCATTTACAAATATAAAGTAATTTCAGATTGTGAAAGGCTTCTATACCTGCCTTTGGTAATCTGATGTTTTTGAGGTTTTTTATTTCACAATTAAAAAATGGCCAAGATAGTTTGAGAGCACCTAACTGAGCAAGATTCATTTTATGGGGAAGGGGTGCTACACTGCATGTGTCTTTAATAACAGTAGAATTAGAGGGCTATGAAACATAGACTTAACTTTGGAAAATGATAGAAAAAGCTGAACTAAATTTTAAGGAAAATATTAATACTTATTTTTGGCATACCAAACCTTTTAATGCAAACTAGGAACCCTAATTCTTTGTATTAAGGAGTATGTCTAGGCTGATTTTTTTTTATTCACAATAACATTCTGATCCACTTTATTATTAGTTTTGCATTAAAAACTACTGAAGATGACTAAGTTTTTAGTACTCACAGGCTTACCATCTGGACCAGGTTCTCCAGGGAAGCCATGATTCCCAGGTTGTCCTGGATCACCCTAGAAATAAAGACAAAGTACAGAATAAGGTGAGACTCACAAAACATTTCTCTAATCTTTAGAAGGGATCCTTCACTGCGAACTGAAACTACCCTGCATTGCTTACAGGATGAAGGGAAAGTTCAATGTTTGGGGTTTTTTAGGTGGGGATTGTCTTCCCCGCATCCTAAAACATTCCCTCCTTATCCGATAAAATTATAAAATGGTTGAGACTGGAATTATTTAGGAAACTGTTTTATTTCTCTATTACGTGGAGTTGTCTCATTTAAAGAAAATTTAAGAAATTTAAGAAAAATACAACATATTCTAACATATTCTTAAAACTGTAAAATTTTGGAAGTAAACCAAAGACATTTTATGCAGGACTTGTCTTTACAATCCAACCCTTAATTTTTCTGTGGGAAACATTTTCATCAATTGCTCTTACTTTCACAGGGGGTGGCCTTATTCTTGATATTTAAGCTGTTACAAACTTTCCTAACATGAATAACTAAATAAAAACTTTTGTAAGTATTACATTAAAAGGGCATAATAGTTGGCTGAGGCCTCAGAGAATTGGCCAGATTATTATTATTATTTTATATTCTGATATATATGAGACTGTAAGAAGATTACACGGGAACATTCAGCACCAAATCAAAGATGGTGAGATTTTTTTTTTAGCTGCCATGTCTTATCCAACAGTAATATGAACCAAACCCTGGGAAAGTACAACTTAAACATGTCAAGTAAACATTACAATTGTGGGACTTTACTATATTTCTAACAAATAATATAGCAATGGACCAGTTCACTAAAAAGCCTCATTTCCAACATCAGTCTTTCCTACTACATATCACAGAATCAATAATTCCTTTCTTAGTACAGCAAAACTTTTCCCATGAGAAATCATAATGTTGACATTCCACTGATTTTTCTGCAATGCAGTCTTCTAAAGGAGGCTGCTAAATTCTGAACTGACTATTTAAGCATAAATTTGTGAAACTTCTTACTTATTATTTCAACTATATCTAGGGTAATTAATTCCACTGTAAACTCAAGTCCTACTTCGTGGCCATTAAGACTTCTATGAAGACATGGATGGTAAAAATGTGAGGAAAATGGACAATTGTTGCTATTGTTAGTCGTGAAGTTGTGTCCCACCCATCCTGACCCCACAGACAACGTTCCCCCAGACCTTCCTGTCCTCTACCATCCCTTGGAGTTCATTTAAGTTCATGCTGACTGCTTCAGTGACTCCATCCAGCCACCTCATTCTCTGCCGTCCCCTTCTTCTGGGGAATGGACAATATGAAGGGCAAAATGTTCGGATTATGGTTTTGAATGAAGTTCCTAGTACTGAAAAAGTTCATTTCTTGACAACTTGATTGGTCTGTGGTACATTAATCCACAAACACTTCTGTTATCTCAACCATATATGTAAAACTATATATCTCAACTGTATAAGTAAAATACCTCCTATATTAGATCCAAAGTCCACTCACTTTGTGTCCTGGAGGTCCTTGTTTTCCTGGAGGACAAATACAAGGAGGTGGTGTAGATCCTACATCGCTAGGTCCATTCTTGCACTATTAAAGAAGAAAATATATTTTCAAATACCAACTCCAATATAGTTTTTACACTTGTTCCACTAAAATCCCCAAAGATAATCAAACCGGCTTTGATGATACAATAGCAATTTCATAATCACAACACAAACTTCACTGTAAAAATCAGAGGGCAGCTTCAATTTCTTAGGAGATAACTTAATTATTCCTACAGATTTTCTACAAAAAAATATATAATTTAAAATCCTGGGTGCCTTTCACAGAATGTTGCAAGTCCCTCTTTTCTCCCATCTGGGACAGATGGACAATTCTGAAGGATCCATGAATCAGATATAGAAAAATTATGCAGAAATATAAAACGAGACAATCACTGAGTGGCAAATCATTTTCTTTATATTCAAAAGTTCCTGGGCTTAACCTTTGGCATTGCCTAATGAAATTTAAAAGATCAACCACCCCCCTGGAGATTAGCGGCAATTCAGTGTAGACTCTATTGACTGGAACAAGGTTACATAAGGTGCACCCCTGTGTGGATGCCTTTTGGACTATAACTGCTGAAACCTGAAGGCATGTTTTTTTCTTATCTTGAGAAAGGGGGTAATTGATTTCTATACTATGTATTAAACAGGCACATCACAATTAAAAAATGAAGACTCGCCCCAAACATAATCTTTCCCACCTGTGTAATTGGTCCCCACCTACATAGTAACCCTCTCAGCCTGTTCCTGGGTCAGATGGAGAAATAGTTTGGATTCACCTGACAAAGAATTCTGCTATGATCTGAACAAAAAAATTATCAAGAACACTAAATCAGACAGACTGCCAAGGGATGGTCTTCTCTGAGACAAACAATTTTTCCTTGCACTGTCTGTAAAAATAAACCTTTTAAGCGTTCACAGTAACATCTGTATTAGAAAAAAATTAAGTACCCCTCCTTTCAGAGTGTTTCACATACGTAGAAGTGCTCAGATATTATCTGTTTATTGCAAAGAACAAAGTAACAAGTTCACACTTTTTTAAATGTAAGGATTATCTATCAAGCATTTTTTCCTGGGCCTGTAATTAGAGAAATTTCCACTGAACCATCCCTTATGTTTTCCAAATTCTAGATATTTTCTTCTTTCATGTATAATTGAAAGAAACCACCAAAAATTAACTGAATACTTGAATACTGCCAAAAACTGAATACTTTCTAGCACTTTATTTGCCTTAAAAGCAGAATATATCCTTCTATATTGTATATGTATTTACAGTATGTATATATGCTTTTGCAAAGAATATAAATATGAATTAAGTATGCATGTGTATATTTTACATATAGTTATATTTCATCAATGTGAGCACTGAATATTCCTAGTAATATAAAATAGTTTAGTAATGAGTAATGGAAGATAGTCTGTAATACATCAAATAAAAATCAAGATAACATAAAAATTGAAACAAACATCAATTGAATTATTTACTTAAAGAAAAATTCCTCAGCGTGGAGGTAAAGAAATGTTTTGCAAACAATAAAATCCCACATTTCCTTTTATCCCATATTCCAAACACACAAAACATTCCTACCTCACCTGGTAAGTTACAGTAAGTTTACTAGAAATGTAACAGAGGAAAGGCAAATGTTACCTTACATTTGTACAAATGTGCATTGTTTGGCCTACCTCTCCATTCTGAAATGGAAAAAAAATGTTGGAATTAAAACTTCTTTTAAAACCTGCATGCACAAGCAAGCCTTTCTTTTGCATCCTTTAAAACTGCCAAAAAACACAAAACTAATTTCTGACCATGGTCTCCCTGGACCTCCAACAGCTCAGCAAAGAGATCTGTAAATACAATTAGTCAGGGGCAATCACACACATTTTGGGAGGGGAAAAATCATCCCTGTGAAATTTTATACAAGTTGCCTGATGGAGAGCAGCCTAAATTCCTAGATTATTGCTTATGTTAACATAATTTTAGCATAAGCCCAAACCCATTCTCAGAATCTCTTTCCTCTGTTTTTCCCCCCAGACTTTTTTATTGAGAAATATCCAACAGTTCTTAGTAATTTTCTATAATACTCACAACGCCAGGTATTTCACAGGCTGTTTCACGGCTGTTTTGTTCTGGGCTGCAATAAATCCTTAATTTTTGGACATCAAACTGAAAAGCAGGAATTAACACATTCTTTAGACAAGTATTTCTTACAACATCTAATTAAGAGGCCTTTTACAGCCAAAAAGTTCACCATTATCTGGTCCTCCCCCATGGTCAGTGACAGTGATAGAGTACACTGTTGGGGTTTCAATGGGCTTCATGGACACGGGCACAAGAACTGAGCTGATATGATCTCATTCCTGGTGATGACGTCCCAAGTGCTATCCAACAAAGGCAGTTTTAAGAACTGCTTTGGACAAAGGGGAAGACGAGGGAACAAATAAAAAAAGTCCTAAAAAATGTATGTTTGGTGTAATAGTTAAGACTCCAGGTTAAAAATTGGGAGACTGTGAGTTCTAGTCCCACCTTAGGGAATAACCAAGCTGAGTGACCTTGGACCAGTCACTCACTCTCAACCCTAGAAGGAGGGAACCCCTTTTGAAAAACCTTAGCCAAGAAAACTGCAAGGACTTATCCAGGCTGTCTTTGAGAATCACATGATTGAATAGAAGGGGAAAATAAACATAAAAATGCATACATTTTTAGAAATAACGGGGTTGCACTTAATTGTTTTGGGCAAACAATGCTTATTAGAAGATGCCATTTAACAGCACATTAAAAGATGCCTTTGAAAAAAAGGTTGACCTGATGGGACAAGCAGCTGAACCCGATTAATAGTGAGTAACCTGAAAATTACTGAACAAAAACAGGTCAATGAATACATTGTTAAAGAGTGTATTTCTGCAAATCTCTATGTTCTACCACCACCCCACTTCTTTGAAGAAACACTTTAGTTAATTTTCTTCCAAGTGGATTGCAAAGGGGGCTTCCAGACTTCACCTATTTTGCTGCTGAATTTTATATGTCTAATCCCAGGATGCTAGAAGGCCATAAATGGGATTGCGAGTCATACAGCCCACAGGCCTTGAGCTGTGTTCCCCCTTCACTCACAGAAGTCCCTCTTAATTTATTTAGCCAAAGTACCTGGTTACTGTTAAGCCCCCCCTAAGCATAGTAATACCCATTCTCTATCAGAAGACTGCCAACCCTCAGGAAGAGCTTTTGTAGATAGCAAGGTCTTAAATGGGCCAAAGGGAGTGGGGGACCCAACAACCCAGCAGCAAATAGGTATTGGTATTAACTTGAATAAAAGTGCCTTTCACTAAATCAAAGCCACCAATGAATGTAACTCATTCATTACAGAGTCCATTAAATTTAACTGGCCTAATTTTAAGCTATCAGCTCAGGTTATTATACTAATGTGCATAGATTTAGCTCTGTTTCATAAAACACCGCAATCTGAACAAGTGTATACCTGCACAGTCTCTTCTTTTCCTGTATATTTTCCTATTTGAGTCACTCCACTAATATAAATTCCTGCAACAGGATGCAATGGCTTCGTTTCAGTTTCTTGATCATCTATGTACAATGTTACATCAGCTTCAGTTACTAAGAGACGAATTTGATGCCAGCCTTGATCAAACAATGTCTAGAATAGAGAATAGTAAATGTATGTTTGTCTATCTATGTAGAACAGTCGTTTTCCTATTCCTTAACTGATTTATATGCTTTTGAGACATACATTGTCATTCATATAATCTTGAAGCGTTACTAATTGCAACAACTTAATATTATAGCCCAATATTCTAAAATTGCATTGTTAATATTGGCTATCAATGTATTGCAGCTGTGCCAAGTGGTGCCTATTTGGAAAACAGAATAGGCAGAGCATAACGTATTCATCTTTAGAAAACGTTTGTATATCAGTTTGGAAGAGTAGTTTGCCATTCTTTGCTAGGGACCATAAAATATTTTTTTGTTTGTTTATTAAATATATTTTCCACCCATCATGCCATGGGGCTACCCTGGATGGCTTACAATAGTAATAAGGGTAAGAACTTAACATCTTCCAGATGTTGCAAAACTACCAATATTCCAACTCAGGACAGGCAATAATGAGGGGTAATTCAATACTATCTGGAGGGTGCTGTCCACGCCCCTTCAGAGGTCATCTTCCAAAAATAGGAAGACAACCTCTGAAACAGGAAAAGCAAGCTGACTTTTTGGTTCTGAGAACAGCCTCTTCAAAGCTTTATAAAACATCACAAAGTCAAAGTAAGTTTTGGACAAAAGAAAATTTCCAATTCCCCTTCAAAAATAGCTGTTCATAAATTCCAAATGACAATTACCAATGCAGTCAATATAATAGATGTTACGAATTAGCCATCTCTGACCATATCAAAGTGCTATTTAAAAACTACAGGAAAACATGGGACATTTTCATAATAAATTGCCACTCCTGTAGTCAGTCCCATTCTATTCTGGGTAGCCTCTTCTCCTCAGAATAGTCTTTGATAGAAAACCAGTCTATATTTAGCTAGTACTAAAGTATCAATTTAACACTCTTCAGATAGGTCAAATAAACCAACAGCAATCCTAAACCAATGAGAAGTTTTAGGAAATCATTGAAGTCACCTTTGCTTTTCATAAAAATGATGCCTCCCAGAGAATATCTTGTGCTTTACCTGATCCTATAATATTGCACAATATTTTCCAGAATGCAATTGCAAGCATGGGCCCAAATTTGGATCTGAAATATTGGATCTCCTGGCATTTAAATACATAGTATAGTTGTGCATTTTTCCAACTGACACATGATGTGCTCTTTACCTTTACACGGGGTGCAGTAAAAGTAACAACCTGACCGCCATTGACTAGGTCTGTTGTAGTAAAGGATAATGTTTTCTTTTCTCCGATTACAGTAACAGCTATTTGTGGTATTCCATCTTGGCTTAGAATCCTCCACAAATCCCATGTTTTTTTAACTTTAAATCGCTGTGTAGATACAAATACATATGATGGAGGAAGGCCTTCTGGAAATACATTTCTGAAAAACATTTTTTTTTTCAAAAATTAAAACATAAAACAATTTTAGAATTACAAAAATTCTAAAATGTACACTATAGAAATGCAAAAGTGACAAACTTTCATAAGAACTTTCAGCTCAGGAGAAAGACGTACCTTGTCAATTCTGTCAGATCAACCCGGGAAATGATTTCATAAGCTTTTACATTAGTGCTTGGAATCTGAATTCTTTTCTTCACCTTTTTTTTCACATCTAAACCTAAAAGAATATCAAATCCTTTTTCATCCCGAGATGCCACTGGAATTCTTGTTGGGCAAACTGATTCTATAAAGAATACACAGAACAAATCACTCGCAAATGAAGTAATAAACTAGTATATAACATTAAACACAAAATAGGAAATCTTCTTGTCTTGCATCAGGGTAAATAATTGCATGTTTTGGACTGAATGGCTGAGAAAGCACCTGAAACACCTTTTTAAACATGTGAAAAGTTCATTAATGATAATCATGTTCTCATGTTACATTTTTTTTCCTAGTGATAAATTCTCTTGAACTCTTGATACTACTCTGCTGTGTTTAATATCAGTCAACATTTTAGGATAGTATCAAAATATATATTTTCATATAAGTGGCAGACACATATACCATTATTATGTGGAGTGAAGTGGGCATGGAGTGTGTGTACATGTGAGTGTGTAAGCCAGCCATTTGATGTAAAATATTTTTCAATCTAGTCCAGCATCTCCCCACGCTGGATTTTACTTGCATTAGTGGTGTTAAGCATAAAATTAACTTAAATTATGAGGAAATTGCAGACAGTATTATATCAGGTGCAACTTCCATATGTTTCTGTATCGGGAGAGTGAAAGCACTAAATAGAATAACTGTTGTTAACATACAGGTCAAATCCTGCAAGCTATCAGCTTAATTTTCATGCGATGAAAGATATACCCTACAACAGCAATGGGATTGTTGTAGTTACAATGAGATGCTAAAACCTCACAAAAACTGCATGACCAAACTGTTATTTTAGGCTTGTTTTCAACTTATAATTCACACAAAAAAAGAAACTATGATACTTCTCTTTGCTCTTTTCAACTTGTTGCTATTTCCTGGTTGGTCTGAAGGCATTATTTTGATAGCATAACTGGACAAATAAGACTGACATCAGCTACAGACTATTAAAAACTAGGGGATGAAGTTTCCCTTCCTCCCTTTGCACAGAAAGGAGAAGACATGATCCTGGAGTTAGCACTGGTGACTAAACACTGATCATCTTTAGATCTGAATATTACCATTGTTTGCATATTCCTTCTCTGGAGGTATTCCTAAGTAAAGAAAGAGGAAACTATCAGACTATCATTTTCTCTTCCTCCAACCTTATCAAACCTTTCTAACTGCAAATATCCATTCCTTTCTAGAACTTGGAAGAAGATCATCCGCTGGAGTACCCATAACGTAGGTCTTCAATAAATTTAATGGTTGAAATTACAATACCAGCAGATAAGTCCACCTGCACTATATGAATTGTGGCTTGGTGTCTTTGCAAATCCTGAGCATGCTTTGAGCCTGAAACTACTTTCATTCTGAAAAAGCATGATGTGCTTGTTAAAATATTCAAAGTTGGCAGACTACTGTCCCAAAAACTAAAATAATGAAAAAAGCACAATGATGGGCATTGAAGCAGAATATTAACAAGTTTTTAAAAATAATGTACAAATATTTCTTTTTACTGGTATAAATATATAACAAATGTCCATTTAGCTTAGAGAAGGGGAAAGGAGTTGGTTTCAATAGGAGATGCAAAGGGTAGAGGTTAGAAAAATCTCATTCTGGGATATTATGAAACCATTTCTCCCCTAAGATACAGCAACAGAATATTAAGGATTCAAAGATTCCTTTTTTTTAAAAAAGCAAATCAAAATTGAAAGATGTTCCACAGGAAAAGCTCACAGCACACAACGATTTATTAGTTGTGCAGAACCATGCATGTATAGGATACAGAATTTACGCAGCACTTCTTAACAGAATATAAACTTTCACCTTCACATTCAGCAGAATGCACAATCAGATCTTATCATGTCTTCCTATTGTGAATTAATCAAGGGACAATTTCTGTAATCAGTTCCAATAGCCATTATTCATATAGATCTCCAAGAAGTGGAAACACAATGAGTGGAAGTAATCACTTGAGAACTAGAAATGCACATACACTATTTGTGATACAATGAATTTTAGTAAAGTATGTCACATCTAAGAGCAATTTTTAAAAAATATTCTGCAGTATCAACCATCATTCAAATCCTCTAATCATGGCAATGACAGTTAAATCAGAATAATTTAAAAGAGGGATTGGCAATTCAAAGCAAGCTAGGTGATAGTCAGGAAGCCTATTGCTACTATAGATGAGTTTCAGTATTAAGGACCAGTTCAATAATATCCAACAGCCTTGAAAGAACTTAGAAACATCATCACAGAGGTCCTTTCTATTATCTTTGAGAGATCATGGAGGACAAGCATAGTGGTAGAAGACCATCAGAGGGCAAAAGTTCTTCCAATTTCCAAAAATATTAACTGTAAACATGGACTAGGTAGTATAAAAATATTTATCAATTAAATGTATTAATCAAATTTATATAGCTGCCCATCTGCAGTGTACAGCAATTGAATAATAAAATATATGTAATAAAGAAATTAGTGAAAATGCTTGTTATCAATATTACATCATTAAGCCATTTATAAATAAAGGGAAGGTATTGCTTAGCATAACCATCTTTAGTTTATCTAGAAAAAGTCATGTCAAACCAACCTGTTCTTTTTTGATAGCATGATTAATGTAGTTTATTGTAGGAATATGATGGACACGTATATTGTGACCTTAAGGCTTTCAAAATGTTTTTCTATAGTATAAGGTGCTAGTATCAAGTGTTTTTCAACAAGGTGAAAATGTCATATGGCATACTGCAGCATTTTATTCTAGGCTATGTGCTGTTTAATATATTTGAAAATGATTTAGATGAGGGTTTAGAAAATATTTTTCAGAATTGCACTGATTTATACAGATTTGCAAAAACACTGATCAGATTTGTAGAAGGCGCATAGATAGATGAAGGCAGTATCATGACTCAGATGGATATTATAAGCCAGAAACCATTAATGTGAGTTTCAACATGGAAAAACTGCAAAGTCCTTCATTTGATTCAAAAAATCAAAGGCATGACGATAGGATTGGGGTGGTCATCTCAGGCAACAGTACAGGCAAAAAGTATCTATGTGTCTTGGTGGAACACAAAATGAGTATAAGGCAAGAGAGTTGTACAGCTGCAAGAAAAAGCAAATGCAGATCAAGTCTATATCAAGAGAATCAAGATAAAAAGAAGACATTATATCTCTTCTGTATTGTTCAGAAAACATGCAGTACATAAGACATCTAATAGACTTCTTAAATTGTTTGGCCAATTACCCCTTTTCCCAGTCTCAAATAATGTAATTAACCCCATACTCACCCATACAAAACAAACAATCTTGGTTGAAAGCCTCATCAGTGGCAATCCCAATACAAGCAATTATAAACTGCTCCATTATCTCCAAGATTATGCCCAAGTTATCCCCAGGTTAAAAGCCATTGACCTATAATATGGTGTTTAGTTCTGGGCACTACAGATTTGGAATAAAATGGAGTTTATTCCAAGGAAAGGAATCAAGACAAGGATATTAAAAGAAAAGAAAAGGAGTAAGAAACCCTGGATATACAGTATGTCAGCTGGAGAAGAAAAGACTGCAAGAAGATGTCTTCAGGAAGCTTAGTGTGTTTTCAGAAGAGAAGAAACAATGACTTTACAATTGCAAGGTAAGACATTTTATTGGAGAGCTCTAACAATAAAAACTATTCAATAAAGAAGCCAATTGCTTTAGCATGTAGTGTCTTCTCCTTTATAGCAGCTGTTTAAATAGAATCTGGATGGTCATCTCCAGTGGATGCTGGCACTGGAAAGAGGGGTGGACCAAAACCCACTCCAACCCTTACTGTTTATGATTTTATGTTTTATGAACTTTCTGGAACTAGCTTGGAAAATGAGTTCTCCCTCTAATAAGGGTTACCAGTTATTTAGAATTATAGATCAGAACTCATAGGACACAACTGGATGACACACACAAAAACTTAACACAGAAACAACCACATAATAAAATTAAAATGAACTGTATCCAGATAGGAATTAATGAAAAAATAAACATTGCCATTAATAAACCTCTTGTAACAATTACAGTTATACACATTTGGCAACTCTATATTTCTGGAGACTGATCCAGAGCAAAAAAAGGGGAAAAGCTCAATCTAAATGAAACATAAACATCATTTATACTGTAACGTGTAAACCAATACTAGCTGAAACATAAATGTGAGTATACGTAATAAGACATCTTACAAACTAAATGCCACTATTACTTGTATGATATAAAGCATTTTTATTCTCAGAAGCAAAAGTTTGTTTTTACATCAAAAAAGGTGAAGGGTGTTGCCCCATCATTATATAAATATTTTTTAATATTTGACCTTGTTCATATAAATATTTTAAAACAATAGAATAAACAAGAGGATCTGTTTCCATTAAAAAAAATTTAAATAAAGGAGAAAACTGGAAACAGTTTCTACATATAAACAGAATGGGACTGGCAAATTATATGCATGTTATTCATGGACTGTCTCTCAAGAATAAATCATAACAATAATAATTAAATACCATCTATATCCATATCACTTTTCAGAGGAATGTAAGCCATAACAAAAGAGCTGGAGGAAAGATTCTGCTCTAAATGGCCATCATCACAGCCCTCCAAGAAATACAAAATAAAATTTCACAATTATATCCTCAATGGTTTCTTAGAAGTATAAATATGTTGGCAAGAAGTAGACAGTTGTATTAGCACTATAGAATATTGTACTTAAAACTAATCACTAGGGGAACCATCAGTGGTGGTATTCAATTTTTTTTACTACCGGTTCTGTGGGCGTGACTTGGTGGGCATGGTGTGGCTTGGTGGGTGTGCCTTGGTGGGTGTGGCAGGGGAAGGATACTGAAAAATCCCCATTTCCTCCCCACCCCATTAGCCTGCTTTCCAGCTCCATTCTCCTGTGCAGGGCAACAAAGGAAGACCCAGCTGATCAGCTGGGACTCCAATCAGCTGGGAGTCGGGAGGCAGTGAATAGATGGGGGCAGGGGGGCAACCAGAGGTACTATTTCCCGGATGGTTCTCCGAACTTCTCAAAATTTCCACTACCGGTTCTCCAGAACCTGTCAGAATTGTCTGAACACCACCTCTGGAGACCATTCCCTTAAGAAATAATACAGGAGAGAACAGAATTTAGTTTGATCAAAATCTAAGCTGATCATATGGTTCTGTAACTTCTGTTTATCTTTTTTTAAAATATATGCAAGCTGCAAATACTGAGCACCCTCCATGTTGACTTTCATACCTTAAATTCATTTCTATACATTGGGGATTATTTTTGCCAATAGCACTGCTCCAGAATCATTTGAAAAGATGTCACATTTTTCAAGGGAATCCCTAAAGACTTCTTATATGTCGTGTACAATTTCAGAAAGGGTTTCTTTCGTGAACAGAATGGAATCTCTGAGTCCTACCCAGCATGCATTGTTTTTGACAAATAGGAAAGAATAAATTTTGAATGCTAGGGAATTAGGTTTAATTTCACAATGATCCAGAACAATTGCGATATCATTTAATTCTATGAGATTAGTCTCTGCAGCCCCAGAAATGGATGCAGAGCCCAGAGTGAATCATAATTTGCATATCTCTACCCTAGGTTTCAGCATGCTTTCATCAGTCGGACCCTACAGCAAAAAGAATGAACAAGAGGTATGGCATAAAAGATTATGAGAATCTTTTTCATCTCCAGAAGCTCATCCAAGATCACAGCACCTTCCCAGTTACCTTCTCAGATTAGGATAACCCCTTCTTTGTTGGTATTCAGTTCAGTATTTAAGACCATTCTTTTCTGAAGATCCTAAAATGGCTGACAGCACCTATTTGAGACAACTCTACCCCATATGGTGTTGTTTAACTACAGTTTATCATTGTGGCTTCGTGCATAATTTTATTCCTGTAGGGCAGGGGTGTCAAACTGGTGGCTCACAGGTTGAATGCATCATGCATAGACCATGCCCACCCCAGCTCCGGGAATGGGAAAAACATCACAAAATGTCACGTAACGGCAACATGACGTGGCAAGTTTGACACCCATGTTATAGGGGTATGAGGTAGCTGTAATCTATATAGCAGGCATACGAATGACTGTATTACTGGGTTTTAAAAAATACGGAAAATGTAATTTGGGAATTGCTGTTTATTTTTTTGCAAAAATCATAAGCCAAGTAATGTAATTAGCTTCCATCAGGCTTAATCCTTTGACCTATCTTTCCAAAGCTACCGAAGAAGCAAAATAATTGTCAAAGGATAACTGAATCTCTGCTTATATCACTGGGATGCCACAGCACTGGTCCTCCAAAGAAGATATCCCTGTATCCCTTCAGGAGTAACTTTGGAGAAATAAAACAAATTCCTTCCTTTGAAGGAATCAAAAGGGAGTCACATCCTTTTGCCCTCTTCCTTTTATTGCAACATCCACTTTTCTCTCTCAGTCCTTCTCCTGGTGAGCAGGCCAACATCTGATGAATTTTATACATACTTACATTGGCAAATCAAAGATCACTCAACATGGCAACAATCTTGGCTGCTGCCTAAGCAATTAGACAAACATTGACCCAAAGGTTTGATTACAAGTAATCTTCAACTTACAACATTCATTTAGTGACCATTTGAACTTACAATGACACAAAAAAAATATGATATGGATATTTTACAGACTTATGACTGTTGCAACAACCCCATGGTCACATGACCAAAATTCAGCCACTTGGCAACTGATTCATATTTATGACAGTTGCAGTGTCCTGGAATCATGTGATCACCTTCTGCAACCTTCTGACAAGCAAAATCAATGGGGAAGCCAGATTCATTTAACAACTGTATTACTAACTTAGCAACTGCAGTGATTCACTCAACAAGAAAAGTCATGAAATGGGGCAGAAGTCACTTAACAACTGCCTCACAATTTTGGGCTCAATTATGGTCATAAGTGGAGGATTACCTGTACCGTTAATTCATTGTTTTAAGAAATGGTGATATTTGACACAGCTCACACTGGATGCTCTTGATACTTATATGCCAGCTAACCCAATTTCATGTTACTATATTCAATAGATATATCACTGCAGCTGAACATGATGATTGCTTTTTTATTGATTTGCAATATATCTTTATATTGTTGTTTGCTGAACAACTGAAATCAACCTTTATGTCACTGAAATACCAGGTTGTTTTAGTATAACTTAAAGAGACCAATCCCCATTATATATCTCCTGTCCCCACCTTAGCATAATTCTTAAAACATTATATTATCACGCAATAGAATCTCACACATTTAAAAAAGAAGTGCTCCACAAAGAATGATTAATAGTTACCTTCACAGAGTTTCTGCTTTATCACTTCCCTTATTCTGGATATCGCCATATAATCTTCAACATGGAACACATATGTGGAAGAGGGTTTGTTGGCAATTGCTTTCAGTTCATCCTCTTCAGTTTCAGAACCAACGCCAATGGCAAACAGTGTGATCTTGTTTCTCCTGGCTTCAGCAGCCACCTCTTTGACTTCATCTTGGGACTTACCATCAGTCAGAACAATTGCGATCCTTGTAAGGAATCTTTCTGATTTAGCAAATAGATGGTCCATTGCAAACTGAATGGCTCTGCCTGTTCTTGTATTTCCACCCAAATACTGTACATATGCCATTTCTCTGATTAGATTCTCATTGGAATCATAAAAACCCAGAGGAATTTCAAGTACAGGATAATCACTGTACTGTACTACTCCAACCTGAATAAATTTTGGTCCTATGTTAAAGTTACTTGTAATATTGAACAACCATCTTTTGATTATTTCAAAGTTTTCTGGGCCAACGCTGTAGGAGCCATCCAAGATGAAAACTAAATCTGCTGGAGCTGTTCGGCAACCTAAAACAAATATAGAGAAAAAATGTTTTACTTGTATCTTTATCATCATAATTCAAGATAGTTAGCATCCTTTAGACTATAAACTAGGATGGAAACCTCGTCAAATGTAACTGTATTTATTTCTAGATAAAAATATATTGGGTGTTTTTTTTAATCTCTTGTCTAAATAAAATAAGCTACAACCTAACCAAGTTAGTTAAACACAAGTGACTTGAAGACTTAGTCATTTCAATCCCTATTGTGAATTTCAGGTAGTCAGTTTTAAAATGTGATAAAAATGGCAGAAACCTGTACTCAATTCTCAACTTTTTTTGTGTAGAATTGCCTCAGTACACTGTGTTAACTTTTAAACCAATTTACAATAAATATGGGATTAGAAGAATAACCCCAATACTAGTAAAATAAATAGAAAGGAACTTATAATTCATTATTTTTGTACTTCATATATAAGAGTACAGTTTTAAATGATGTTTAAGGGCTCAGTGTTCAGAGAAAAGCTGAATACGTTGATTTCTATAGCTATAGTCATATTCTACACACCAGGCATAAATTGTTTTATTTTCTCTTAGAAAAAGTAGATATTTTTGCTAGATTTATTAGATAGCTAAACTGGTGGAATCATGTTTTATCCATGTTTTAAACTTTTCTTTAAAAATTATTTAAAAAGATAGGGACTTAAATAGTAATGCTTAAATTAACAAGGATGTGAATGCTTAAAGAGCATAGATTGTTGAGAGAGGAAAACTATGAAGATAGAAATGAAATGAACTGGTTAGGCCTGAACCCAGGTTTCCTTCCATACTGTAGTATTTTATTGTAGCTTTAATTCATGTATATCACTCACTAGCTTCGCTATGAAACTATGTAGCCAGGCTTAGTTTTTTGGGAGGAAAATAAGGGGGCGGGATTCTTCCTCTGCCTACCAGCATCCATAGGTATTTATCTGGCTAGTGTCCTCTCAGTGTGTGAGAGAGTTGAGGGCTGTTTGGAAACTGAAACAGTATTTGCTCTGTGAGCAAGAAGGAGACAGCAAGGAGCCTGGGCGTGGCTTAGCTCAACTGCTCTGTACTGAAGCTGCTTGCTGCTGTGAAACTAAAACTGAAACTGAAACTCTGCTTGTGTTTTGCATTTGGAACAGATTTCTTTCCAGGTGGGGAGTAGTACTCCTTAGCATCAGAGCATGTTAATAATAATATAGGAAATACTAATGCTCTGATGGTCATTTCAAAAAATCCTTTCTTAGTGGGCACCTAGAAGCAGGGGTGGGATTCTACCAGTTTACACCTATTCGTGAGAATCAGTTGTTAGCATTCTAAGCAGTTCGGAGAACCGGTTGTTAGATGAAATTACTGGCCTAATCCTGTAAGAAAGGCAGGAAGGAAACATTCTGGTGTTGCTTACAGAAACTGCCTCTCCATTAACCCTTATTACGTTCTTGGCAGGACTAGACTTCCTGTCTCAGGAACCTCTCTGGAGTTTTTTTCTCCTTCTTTGCTAGTACTTTGCTTGTGTGGAGTGACCATTCAAAGTTACAATGGCACTGAAAAAAAGTGACTTATGACCATTTTTCACACTTACGACTGTTGCAACATCCCCAGTCATGAGAGGCCCAGTGAGAAGATGCGTGCCTCGATGTGAGTGTTATCGAGTTGGCCACACCCAGCCAATAACATGACCACCAAGCCATGTCCACCCAGTCACATGACCACCAAGCCATGCCCACCACCTAAGCCACACCCACAGAACCAGTTGTTAAAAAATTTGAATCCCACCCCTGCCTAGAAGCCAAGAGGAACATATGTGCCAAATTTCACGTTTGTAGGCGTTACGGTTCTACAATTTTTGTGATGATGCATGAGTGGAATTTCGCTTTTATATATATAGATTTGCAGCTTTCACATTATGTAACCAATTGGAATAACTTACTGTGCACAAAAGACTATTGGCTTAGAGATAACTAATATGGTATGTTCCTGTAGCTCATCTAATCATAATTTTTTCAACAGGAGACTTGATATTCCTAGTGAATCAAATAGAAAAAGACAGAGCAGACTCTTGAAAGTTTTCTAGTTTTGATCAAAATACCAATGAGATCATACAGAAATATAAAATTCTAGAGGTTTCTGTTTCACTTAGGACTATCTCAAACATTATAATGAGACAACTGCAAAAACTGAAAGTTTCTATATTTTATTAAGTATTTCTGGTTAGCAAAACTCTTACTTGCTCTTGTATCAGCACCTTCAGCCAATATGCAACCATGTAGTAAGAACATTAAAACTGTCTGAAGAAACGTTATGTTCTTTGCCATGTATACAGTATTTTGTGTCCTTCAAATCCTAAAACAGACTGGGGGAAAATACAAAATATTTAAAAACAGTATTACAACAATATTAAAACAATGATATAAGAAAATAGGAAAGCAATATATATAAATGGTTATAGCTTCCTGTAAGATTAATCGGTGTAACAGATTGGTTCAGCTAATTGTATTATATAACTAAATTAACTCCAATTAGTTAGGACTTACAATAAACCTAAAATACTAGTTTTTAATCTGAGGAGACTTAATCATAAGAAAGTAATGTCAACAGGGTCCTCTACCACTAAGTGCTATAACAGTCAAAACTTCAACACAGTAAGGCCTCCATGTATACTGGGATACTATATTCGTGACTTGCATTGAGGCCACTTGCCAAAATTCCCAAGTATATCAGACATTTAGTGACCACACAATGAACTGCATGGAATAAAAGCCTAGATATATACAAGGAACTGTGGAACTATTGCACATTCTTCCTGTGTTAAATACTTATTATTAGAAGTCAATACCACAAAGGCCAGCATTCCAAAACTTAAAATAGACCAGAATACAAAAATTGCCTCGGGTATACAGAAATATGTGCACATTTTATCCTATTGTGTAGTAGAATTTCTACATGAGATAAAATCGTATGAAAAATCCAGTAGAGACTGAGCTCCAAGACATTATTTCAACAAACTGGTACCTTCTAGAAATTTTGGATTTAGTTCATATAAGTGCAGGATAAATAGGAAGGCTAATCTGACACAATCCCACAAAGAATGTAAAAAATATGAAACTTCTGCAATTCACCAAAACCAGACTTACATTGACTAGTTCAAAAAATTAGATAAATCTGATCAAATAATTTTAATATATTTCAAGACAAAACAAGCTGCTATATAAATCCAATTTATAATAGAGGTGTGCAGAACTTTTCAAATTAGGAATAGTTGAAGTCTGAAATTGTTTTATTGACTATTCTAGAACTCCTTTCAATACAAAAGTTCTTTTCTAGCTCAAAACATGTGCTTTGAGCTTGAAATATCTTTGAACAATTTGAAACTAACGTTATGAATTCAAAATATTTTGTATATCTCCATTTATATGCAGATGCCAGGTGCAAAGAATCAGGACCATCCTCACAGACTGGAGCATAAACTATTTACTGAAGCCTATACACAAGAATCGGGTCAACTAACAGCTTTAAATTGGTGCTAGATAAGGGTCAAAAGAATTCAAGGGGGGCGTGGATTTGGATATCTTGTAGCAATGCAAAAACTCTAAACTGATAATACAACTAGACACAAGAATAGTTTTTCCCGAAAACCATCACTCTGCTAAACAAATAATTCCCACAACACTTCCCAACTATTTACAAAGTCTGCATTACTATTACTATTAATCTTCTCATCTCTTCTTATCACCCATCCCCTTCCACTTGTGACTGTATGACTGTAACTTTGTTGCTTGTATCCTGACGTTTTAATGACTGTTTCCTAGTATGATTTGATTGCCTATTTCTACCCTATGACTATATTAAGTGTTGTACCTGATGATTCTTGACAAATGTGTCTTTTCTTTTTATGTACACTGACAGCATATGCACCAAGACAAATTCCTTGTGTGTCTAATCACACTTGGTCAATAAAGAATTCATTTTATTCTACCCTCCACCTGTACCTGCTGTTCTCCTATGTTAACTATCGTGAAGCATTTTTCCCGCTCTATATGCTAAGCCACTTTAAAATTTATGATTAGGGCCTGATCAGATTGCAAAGAATAGTTTTACCAATCAGTGCTAACTTCAGGATTCTTCAAGAGCTAGGATAAGATACTCTCGGTGAATTGCTCAGGCTTGCATATTAGAAAGGTATTCCAAAACCACTGATGCTATTTCATCCTGATATGGCTTATCACTCTTTAATCTATTCATTTTCTCATCAGGGCCAAAGATCTTAATTTAGTCGAGCCTGGCACTCAGACAAATCAGCCATCAACAGGCACATAGAGATAAATGACATCTAGATATCGTTCAAAAGAGACAATCAAAACGCCGAAAATGAAACAAAAGGACCAAAACACCTCCTTCCCAACAATCAACATCCAAATAAGCAGAGATTAATAAACCAATAATCAAGCAGTAAACAATACTCCAATTAAGGAACTACCACTCAGACAAACAATTGAACAGTAAACAATAGACCAATCAAAGAACCACCAAGATCACTCCCACCAACACTGATAGGGCAATCCACCTGTATATAAACAGAGAGTTACCCCACCCCCTTCTAGCACTGATGACATTACTTAATTCCATAATGAAACACCTACAAGTAAACAGCCAAGCTCAGAGAGCACCACAGATCCCCTAGGGGTCATTGTAAATGGCAGTGGTATGGGCCTTTGAGTCTACATTTGGTCCCACTTCTAAACTGCAGTTTTGTGAATCTACTCAAAAACCACTATATACAATTACAGAAATACTGTCTATTACTGAATTTTGATTCAGATCAAAAGGTTAATGTATTTTGTATTTGTAACTGTTTCAATGAACATCAGAAATTATGCTTTTTTAATTTTTTTCACTTGCACTTCTCCCTAATATTTTTCAACATTTTTGTTTTTTCATTTTTGTAGAATTTTAATGCTTTTTAAAAAAATATTTATACAATGACAAACCAAATAAATATAGCTGTATACGTTTATTTTTTTCCCTTTTGTTATCATCAATATTACAAAAGTTAGTTTCTTGAAGCCCATAGCTATCTATAAAGTGCCAAGTTCAACAATGGCTTATTCTTCAGTATTTGTGGCTTTTGACCTAAATACAGAAAATAATAAACATTTATCCAAATCTACAAAACAGAAATGGAACACAAGGTATTTCTGGAAAGGTGTCACTATTTATCTGGGACCTGGTACTAATAACTCTGCCAATGACCTGTTATGAAACTTCTCAAGCACTATAAAAATGTGCAGACCAGCTTTACAATATGCCAAATTTTAATCTAGCATACATAAATTTCCTGAGGGATGTAGTTCTATGTAACTAGTCATTTCCTTTCTTTTACAAAGAGCAGCCAAAGGAACACAAAGGATAAGAGCAATCAGCCATTATATACTATACCGTCATCTAGCACAGTATGGATGTTATAATAACAAAGATTATAATACAACAAAAAAGCCATTTTTGACAAGCTTTTGATTTCACAAACAGGAATCCAAGTATTCAGTGTTTGATAATGAGTGGATACGATTGAGGAAAGATTGATGGAAGATGCAAATATACTTAATGCAAATTAGTCATTAACTTACACCCATTCATTTAACAAAAGCTCAAAGTTACAACAGTCTTTGAAAAAGTTTTTTATAACCTCTCCTTGAAGTTAGGACCTTGTCAGTACCTCTGTGGTCATATTACAATTCAGGCACTTGGCAACCAGTTTGCATTTACAATAATTGCAGCTTTGTGTGGTCACATGATCACAATTCGTGACCTTCCCAATTGGCTTCCGACAAACAGAGTAAATCCGTAAAGCTGGGTTTACGTAACAGCCATATGATCCATTTAATGACCATGCTGAATTGCTTGATGACTGTGGTAAAAATGACAGTAAAATCAAATCTGGTCATATGAGGATTTGTTTTATGACCATACTGACTTACAATGGAAATCCCAATCCCAATTGTGGTTGTAAGTCAAAGACTACCTGTAAAAGCTGTAATGTGTGAGTTTAATGTGCAAGTTGACAAGTTTAAACAACCCAGCTATATGCAAAAATTTAGCTGGAATATATTTCATTTTAAGCATCAAGGGGGCATGACCAATGTTATTCACTTGCATATTTATACTGAAATACTGGTTTTTGTTTGTTTGTTTGTTTTAGTTTATTATAGTCATAGACCAGAGACCAAAACAAATAAAAACACTCAGTAAATATACAATTAAAATTAATAACAACTAACATACTATTTAGAGCAGGGATGCCAAACTCAAGCCCCACAGGCCAGATCTGGCCCGCGGAGTGCTTAAATCTGGCCTGTAGGGCCAGCCTGGAAATAGCAAAAAACCAGCCCATGGTGCCTCTGGCAGCCAAAATGGCCAGCAGGGTGCTGCAGGAGGTCCCCGTGCCCCATTTTGGCTGGCAGGGTGCTGCAGGAAGCGTCCATCCCATCTCCCACCTCCTGCCAGCACATGGAGGAGAACTACAATGCTGATCCAGCCCTGGAAGAAATCCAGTTGGACACCCCTGGTTTAGAGTTTAGGCTCACAAGTCAGTGAAATGCTGTATCTTGGATTTCCCACCCAAAAAACACTCGAAAAATGATAGAGTGGGTGCAGACAGATCGCAATCGAATGGCCACGCACTGTTACCTTTTTTTAAAAAAAAATTCTCAATGAATTAAGATTTGGTCATTTTAGACCTGAATTAGGCTTTGCTGTAGATAAGGAAGTATAGACCTAAGAGGTCACTATTAGCTAAAGTATAAATGGAACATCAGTTTCTGACATCAAACAAAAAATGGCCACTAATTTTTAGGCAGAAGTTAAATAAATTATAAGCAAGGGCCTTAACAGACATGGTGAGGGAGCAGAGATTCTTGTAGATTTTGCCCTTATTAGGCTCCCTGCCCACCCACAATCGCTGTCCTGGAGAGCCCTACTTCAGATTTATCATATTTTTCTTTTTATTTAGAGTATATGCAGGAGCCTCTACATTTTACTCCTAGCAAACAATAACAGGGACAATATTCAGGCTCTATTTGCTTGCTATTTTTCCAATTAATATTAATAATGTACAATAATGAAAATATTCTTTTTATCATTTGCTTGTGTCAACAATAATGGAGAGAGAGAACGGGAGGTGGGGGGGGGAAATAAATGCAATTTTTGTACTATTTCAGTCCCAGTATGACTAATCCATTTACATGAAGTGCTAGAATTCAGCTAAGCAATACTTACAGAAGAAAGAGTCTGTCATCCACTTTCCCATAAGCCAGTGTCCCAATCAAAACTCATGCCAGTTCAGTTTTAGATTATCTAATAATACAGTCTATGAAACCTTGCAAACAAAGTTGTTATAGCCCTTTTACATTTTAAAATATGAACTGTTAAAGGGCTATAGCAGCAGAACCTAGCAAATATTTGGCATCAAAAATATTATTCATCAAGTTTCGCAAACTAGTAGATCCCTAGGCATCTAGGAGTATTTAAACTCTAATTCTTATATCAACTTGAGGGAAGTAAGAATGAATTATGAAATACATCTATCCTTTGCTTGCCTGTTATTTCAGCAAAACACCCCCTACTTTATTCCCAGGTTATGTTATCCTAAATATAATTAAAGCCCCAGCATGAAGGAATCAAAACTTCCATACTGTTGGGTATATGGATACACCAACTAGGTTTGGGTGAATAAATATATGAACCTAGGTTTAAGTGTTTGTAGCTTTAAGCACCAAACTGCAATGTAATTAGATAATTAAGGGTGCGGTTGCAAGCTGCAATAAAAGGCAGTAGAGAGAAACGTAACCTTCCTGGTCTGCCTGCCTGGTTACTGATCCCTGGTTCCTGGTCCCTGGTTTCTCTGATCTCTGCTGCTTACTGTTTACTACTGTATGAGACGTCTGCTTGTTGGCTACTGTGCTGGATACCGTTTCTACCAAAAAGGACTGTTTACTTGGTGAGCTGATATCCTGTGCATACTCAGCGCTGTCTTCGAGAGAAAGGTATCGGAAGGAGAAGATGTACAAGCAGATAAGGACATTTTATTGACTAGTTTAATGAACTAAGTTACTGGATGGATATATTGGAAAATGACATATGGACTGATTGACAATGCTTAAACTCTAAATGAATTAAATAACTATTTAAAACTACAAACAGTGTTTTTGTCTCCAGTGTATGTATACTCTTGGGCCCAGCCTCTCTCTCATTTGGCTGCCTGGCTTGACTGCTGCTGTGCACTCTGCTTGGGGGTTTGTCCCCAAACACTAACACATACTGTATTCATAGACAAAAACTTATTATTATAAACAGTGGATAAACCCTTAAATGCAGGTGAAATCCTGAAATTCAGTCAATTCCATGGACCCAGCCCACTTCACCAGTTAGAATTCCAGATAAAGTTCAAGATCCTGTGCCACAGAGGATATTTATTTGTCAGCTGCAGTTAAGAAATTCTGAATCCTACACTGCCAGATTCAAAATCCACTTGTTATTTATGAATTTTGTTTATTCTTTATTGCTGCCATAAGAGGCAGTGTCAGCGACATGTGTCATCTGGGAATCATCGAGTTGTTAAATTCAATTCCCCCCTTCCAGCCATCAAGAGGGGATCTTTCTCCAGGACCCAAAGAAATGTTCAGATATAGTTGAGGACAAACAAACCGAGAAACAAGATACTCACTGTACAAGTTGTTCATCTGGTTGTACAGTTCACAGCAATCAGTCAAGTTTCTTCAATTAACCTTAAGGGACTTTCTCCTTATGTATCTAGAAGCCAACTGGTTTCCTGAACACCAAGTGCATGTGTACCGAATCTCACTGAACATATAGTGAGGGAAGAAACAGCAAATTTCTTTCAATTGCACATTACAGCAAGATTGTGACATTAAGTCATTCTGGCAGGAGCTTTAGTCTTAATGAGAAAAGACTCTCAAAGGATATTTATGTAAAAGAACTGTAAGCAGCTCTCGTCCCAAAGCCCAACACATTTATTTGCAGTTTAGAAGAAACTTCTAGGGTCATTCCTATGGATGCTCTGAACCACAAATATATCCAAAACAAAAAGCAAAACGTTCTTCTTAATTATGAAGAGTGCAAAAATCAAAAAAGCTCATACACAGCCAGTCCTCCGGGTAGCAAATGGCAGTTTTGTCTTAGCTTCCTCTTTGCCTCTAATTCTCGTTTTCCAGCCCAAGTTTTCTATTGAGTGGATCAGCAAGACCCAAAACAGTACTGAGTTTGAGATTCTTACTATCCTTTTGCTAGCCTGCTTTCTTAATTTTAAAACCAAAGTCGTATGATTTCAGCCTTTTTTCAGTCTTCCAGAAAATAAGTTAAAGGTCATCCAGAACAGCCTGCGTCCCAAGAGAACATTAATACTTCTCTAATGTTGAACTGTGATGTGGAGAGCTTTCAAAAACCAGGCAATTACATTGCAATTGGCAGACTTGTGGGAACCTATTTTAAAAAGCACTGAGTAGTTGATGAAAAGGCATACAAGATCCAGAGGACCAGCCCTCGGTAATACTTCATTTATTTCTTTGCACAGAATGAAGTGATGTACGTTAAGAAAAGCACCCCTTCTTTCAATTTTTCCCCACTACAACCGCCCTGTGAACACTCAGCTGGCTTTCACACCTAAGGCCAGACTGGAACACAGATAAATAAATAATTAACCTCTAATAAAAATCACCCCTCAGCATAGCCAAACTGAGGGGGAGGGGGGGAACTAGCAGAAATAAAGGACTTGACTCCTTTCCTAAATCTACGTTATTCCTTTTCTAAATCTAGGATATGCTAATCTAGGATAGCATATCATAGATTCAGCGCCCATACAACCACTGGCAACCAATGCGTATTTTCAGCAGTGTAGCAATAGTCGTCAAGTAGCTCACTCAACAACTGTCCTCCTTAGCAAGAGAAATGTTGAGTTCAATTGTGGTCATAAGTCAAGGACTACCTCTATTTCATTACAGGTTGACTATTTTTGAATTTGTGAGTATTTTTCACAACTTTTGACTTGATTCCAAATTTTACTTTGCTGCATTTTCTTGAAATCAATCTTTGAAATTTGAATTTATTTGAACTGAATCTAAGAGCACCTTGTCAATAATTTTCATATGTAGTTTCAAGTTTATTCTGTGAATACAAAAAAGTCAAATGTATTACTTTGGATATGTAACAGCTAAATTCCATTATTTTTTAAAAAAGAGGATGGATAACTAATAACATTTTAGACTGAAGGACACATAAAGTTATTAAAATACTGAAGACTTTCTATCAAAGATAGAAAGTTTTGTATGAACTCCATCATATTTCTGTTTTATCAAATGTCTACATTATTCTATGATTTCTTTTTTAAAAAGCAAAGCAGTACATATTTGCTTGCATAGATAATCTTCCTTAACATATGCATGTTGATGTAACTTTCCTAATATATTCAATTTGGTCTGCAAATGTGCCGAAAACTGCATCACAAAATTTGGCAAAGTGCAAAAACCAGAAGAAAGTGATGTTCCAATGTACACAGTAATCTGGAAAGAGTAAATTAGGCTCATTTACCCAGAAATAGGGTCTGAATAAAGTTCTCCAACATCTGTAGTGGAGCCAAAAGAACCACAATAAACTTTTTTTAAAAGTTGGGAACAACTCAATTTCAATTTTTGTTATGACTCAACAGAGGCCCTTGAACCTACAGACTCCTTGTCTACAACAGAGGAAGTTCCTGTTGTGTTCTCCAGGATTTGATGCAAGGCAGAAGGACTGTGCTGCTAAATGCAATTTGTTCTGGCAAGCTGTACTGACTGCTGAATTTGACCCACTTTAAGATTATGCTATGCCAGATAACATGAAGAATAAACCATTAAGAAGCAAGTGGGGGAAAGCTTTGACCACAACCCAGAGGACTTCTGACTTGATAGGCGCGATTTGTTGGAAACCGTGTGTAAGATAGGGTATATGGATTGTACGGCATGCCAGACTGGCTCATTTAAAATGTTGAGCAGAAGAACTAGATAGATCAGTGGCTTACAGAAACCAGAATTTCATACTATCTATGAAAAAAAAAACCTTATTTTTTTTTAATCCAATGCGAAGAGATTCTACAGGGTTTTCCTACATGCAAGACAAATAAGGCAAGCTGATCAATAAATGGGAAAGAAGGCACTTAGCTCTTCCAAGGGACCTGAATGCTGGCTTGATAAATTCACAGAAGTATTTAATCTAAACCAATATATTCAGTACTAGCTCGATACCCATTCTTCGCTATGAAACTATGTGGTCGGGCTTAGTTTTGGGGGAGGAAAATAAGGGGGGGAAATTCTGCCTCTGCCTACCAGCATCCATCGGTATTCATCTGGCTAGTGTCCTGTCAGTGTGGGAGAGAGTTGAGGGCTGTTTGGAAACTGAAGCAGTATTTGCTGTGTGAGCAAGAAGGAGACAGCAAAGAGCCTGGATGTGGCTTA
The DNA here is from genome assembly GCF_049901715.1 of Pseudonaja textilis. NCBI lineage: Eukaryota > Metazoa > Chordata > Lepidosauria > Squamata > Elapidae > Pseudonaja > Pseudonaja textilis. The sequence continues at coordinate 122,864,896 of NC_141990.1, read as the reverse complement.
GCTCAACTGTTCTGTACTAAAGCTGCTTGGTGCTATGAAACTAAAACTTAAACTCCCCCCCTCTGCTTGTGTTTTGCATTTGGAAGATATTTCTTTTCAGGCAGGGAAGGGGAGTAGAACTCCTTAGCATCAGAGCATGTTAATAATAATATGCAAAATACTAATGCTCTGGTGGTCATTTTGAAAAATCCTTTCTTAGTGAAAACCTAGAAGCCAAGAAGAATGTATGTGCCAAATTTCAAGTGCGTAGGCTTTACGGTTCTGGAGATTTTGTGATGATGCGTGAGTGGCATTTTACTTTGATAGATAGATAGATAGATAGATAGATAGATAGATAGATAGATAGATAGATAGATAGATAGTAGATATACAGTATATAGTCAACAATGGTTTTCATTGAGCTGAAAAATCCCATTGTGTCAGTAGACCTATACCTTTGGATCAGTGGTGGGATTCAAAAAAATTTACTACCGGTTCTGTGGGCGTGGTTTGGGTGGGTGTGGCAGGGGAAGGATACTGTAAAATCTGCAGTCAGATGTGGAATTTGCCAGTTTTCCGAACTACTCAAAATTTTTGCTGCCAGTTCTCCAGAACTGGTCAGAACCTGCTGAATACCACCTCTGTCTCTATACAATACAAAATTATTCACTTATAAGATAATTTCTACTCACCTTCAAAATAGAATTGCACAATACATAGTTCAGTACTTTGTGTCTAAGTATACATAATATTTATGATATTATTTACATGAACAGAAGGGAATTGCCACTTGCAATTCTCCAAAAGGTTGGGATGGATAGAATTTATTTATTATTAAATTCATTTGCTGCCCATCTCACCACAGGCTATTCTGTACTTAAAATGGTAGAATGTAAAATTCTAAAAAATATGAAACTAACAATAGTAAAACAATAAACAATGAAAACACAGCAATAATAAAAAATAATGAAAATGCAGCCATATGAATGTATTATAGCAATAAGGATGTAGAGACACTCCAACATCTTCTCTCCCCTCAGATCCATTGAATTTATGAATAAAAAAAATGATCCTAAAGTAAGAACAAGGGAGAGCAATAGCTGCTAGCAAAACTTCATTATGAAGGGCTTTATGGAGAGGAACCAAGTATTACCTCTTATCCTGCCTCAAAGCAAAACCAACACTAAACATCTTATCTCCATAAATATTTACCCTGACCCCAAAGATGATCATTTGTCAGAAACAAGCAGTGAGGAAAATGTTGGATCTGGAAGTGTTCCATATGTGGGTGTTCCTAAGACTGGGAATCTGATCTGAGCAATGATTAGGGGAAGCTAGTATGATGACAACACAAATGGAAGAAGATTTATTTACAGAAAATACAATTTAGGGATAAGCAAAACGTAGCTCAGCCTATCAGAGGGGAAATGAAAGAGCACACGCTGGGTTGTGTGTACTTGGGAAGAAAAGGATCCCTGATTAGCAACCTCTTCGTGTTTTTCTAACTTGGCAACTTTTAAGATGTGTGGGTTTCAACTCCTGGTTGGTGAATTCTGGGAATTGAAATCCATATATCTTAAAGTATGTTAACTCTCTTAGGCAAAGCAGGCAGGCAGAGTATAAACCAAGAGATGATACATAATAAATGTTTAACTCTCTATTTATACCCCATTATCTCCTTGCGGTCATGAAGAATCAGTGCCATTGGAGCCACCTCCACCACAAAATCATGAGGTAACTCAAGTGAAATAACACCTTTTATGCTGGAGCATATTTATATTCTGCAGGTATATTAAGACAGCTGGACTACAGAAAGACACAGAGATTGAGTCTTAGTCCAAGAGACAATAATTTAACAGTTGCTCTGTTGTTTTAAACAGGACTAGTTCCAATGCAATTGAAGTAGTTCTATTTTGCACCAATTCACTTACTTCCACTTTTCATTTCACCTCTTTCTTTGCTCTTTTTTTATCCTATCTTAAAACAATAGGAATTAACCAACATTGAGGACAATCAACACAATTCAGCCAAGATTTTTCAAGCGATAAAAGTAACATTGACTTTTTATTAATCTTGGTTATACAAGACATGGTTCAGCTTCCATGTCACTTACTGCTTAAAAAAACATTTTACTATAAATTTTCCTGAAATACCTTTCACTGTTTCTTCCATATACAGAAGTTTCCTTTTATTGAGCAACCAACCTTAAGGTGCCTTGTGGCCTAATCACTAGATCAAACTGGAAACCTCCCACATCTTTCCATGGAGTCCAGTTGTTCAAATTGAGCTTTTTAAAATGCTTTTCTGAGATTTTGAGGCATATAAGTTGTCAAATATTTTTTTCTCATTTGTGTTGAGCAAGACTTCAAAGACTTGACATATTTAAGTGCTGCAATATCACCTTGGGCAGCCATAACTCCTTGCTTGAAAACTTCCTTGACTTTTGGATCTGATCAGACTGGGAATTGGATGGAGAACCCATATCAAGAGATGACATTTGAATTTGGGTGGCCCAAATGTGACGTTGCATGGTTTGCAACTGCTCTTCGAAAGACAGCTTTAAAAATAGGGTTTCAATTTAAAAATAGGAAGCCATTAAACATAATGACTCAGAACTTGTGCTATTAATTTCCATTCTATTGTTACATCACAGCAGGAGCTAGAGTGCGAAAAGTATAGGAAATTACTGCAAAGTAAAATATTTAGCTGTAGCAAATGTAAAGCAGATAATATTTCAATATTATATAAAGTGCTGAGGTTTTCATTAATCAGCAGTACTATAAGATTGCTTTGTCTCCACTTTTAAGCATCTGGCAATCCAATATCTAGGAATAATTTCAAAAGTAACTGCTTACCCACGACTGTGCCAAAATAACCTTTTTCTCAGTGTTATTTCAATAAATATCCCACCCAGTCCTATTTCAATTGTTAGGTGACTACATTTGCTGGGATTCCTTATGCTTTCTTACTCATATTCTAGGTAGCCAGGGACCCTCCCCAACCAAGATTGGCCAAATTCTGCACAACTATTTTAATGGGCCAACTGAACTCTCCAGTTTATTCAAGACTTGTTATATTTACAATATTTTTACAGCTGCGGTTAAAACCTTTAAGTATCAAATTAAAATCTCCCAGAGGTAAAGCCACAAAATCAATTCTAATGCCATAAGAGTCAAAGCATCATAATTACCAAACTACAGCGATAATATTAGGAAGCTCATAAACATCATCAAGAATCTACAATTCCTACTTCCAGCTAACTATTATGCTTTATAAGAAAAAAGAAAACATTAATAGAAAGTACATATAGCTATTCCTCAAATCCAGTTCCATCTCTTTGCTAATTTAGTGACAAAAATATTTTGCTAAGCCACACACTAGCTGTTATGTCCTGAGGACTCAAGGAGTTCTCACTCAGGTCCACTCACTATATGTGGGCGTTATTTCCCCCATTCCCATTGGTTGGTTCTCCCCAGCAGCCAGCTATAAAAGCAGGCTGCGGGTCCAACCGGTTGCTGATTGCTGCGAGCCAGTTCCAGGCTTGGCAAGCACGGTCAGCCCTTTATTGTAAAATAAAGTATTGTTGCACTCATGCTCTGGTTCAGCCTCTCATTGCTCAAACTTAACACTGGCGACGAGGATGGGATGGCTACCAGAAGCACCTTGCAACCGCTGAGTCACTAGCCACCGATCCGCAGCCCAGAGAGAGCGATCGGCTGGCGATAAGGGAAACGCTGATCCGCAGCCAGAGAAAGCGGTCTGATTCAAAAGTTAGAAGCGCTCTGTAGCCGCTTGTTAGCCCCGCCACGGGGAAAGTGGAAGCGCTGCGAGCCGCAGCCGCTCTGCATTTGGCGCGAAATTCAAACGGGTGTCATTTGAATTTCGAGCCAGTAGGAAACACAGCACAGCGCTGTAGGAAGTCACTAACGCCCACCTTTTGGCGCGAATCAAGACACCTCCAACGGCTAGCAGCCAACATGGTAACCCAGAGAGAGAAAGAGAGGGTAGCAAAAAAAACCTCTCCAGAGCTGATATCACTAGTAACTCACGAGCGCCGTAGTCCCAGAGAGATTTTTTCCGCAGGTAGCCCAGCCGCTCCAGCACCATGAGTTCCAACCCAGTATTCCGGCGTTTAAACCAGACGAAGAGAAGTGGAATCGTATAAGAACCGCTTCAATCATTACATCGATGCGGTCGGCCTGGCGGACGCGGGAGAGCATCGGAAAAAATCCTATTTCCTAATCTACTGCGGAGCCACCGCTTACGATTATACCGCCGCAGCACTCGTAGCGCCGAGAGAATTGAAAACGCTCCGTGGTCCGAGTTGCTTGAGATCCTCACTAACCACTACGCTCCCAGGCCTTCACAAATCGCCAGGAGGTTCACGCTCCGTATGAGGAAGCAATCAAGTAAGGAGACCATCAATCAATATATGGCCGCCCTCAGAACAGCAGCCCTGCACTGCGGGTTTGGAACATACCTGGAGGACATGCTCCTCGATCAATTAGTTTGTGGGGTCAAGGATCTCAACCTGCAGAGGCGCCTGCTAGCAAAAAGACCTCAATCTCGCGCAGCGGTCGAGGAGGCCCTAGCAGCCGAGCTAGCAATGAACTCAGCCACCAAATTCAGGGCCCAAGTGCCAAGCTAGCATCGCTCCCAGTCCATTCCGAAGAGGTGGAAGTGGAAGAAACCCACAACGATGAAAACGACGTCCACCGCCTCACCAACGACAGACGGTCGCAGGTAGGGGCCAAACAAGAATACACCGGTCCACCCAAGCACATCACATTGTGCCTAGCCTGTGGGGGATCACATCAAAGGGCCACCTGCAAGTTTAAAGGAGCCATTTGCAACAACTGCCATAAGAGGGGGCACATCGCGAGAGTCTGCCAAGCCCCCCCAAAGCGCTGCACACAGACCCCCGTCCTCGCACTCGGGACCACAGAGGCAAGTATTAAACTGTCGCACGCACCGCCTTGCCAGGCGTACTTGCCACACTGTTAGTAAAATTTCTCTCTCCGTTTCCCTAGAAGGTAAACCGTGCCACATGGAGGTTGACACAGGGTCAGCGCTCTCAATAATCTCGTGGAACACCCTCAAGAGACTCCACCCCAGCCTATCTACTACCCGGCTTCAGAGATGCCAGTTCGGTCTGAAGGACTACCAGGGGAAGGCCATTCCGTGATCGGCAGAGGCAAGTTCTTTGTCAGTTTTAGAGCTTTTAAAGGCCACCTACCTCTAGTGGTAGTTAACGGCAATCTACCCACCTTATTGGGGCTCGATTGGTTTCCCCACCTCGGCCTAGGGTTAACAGGAGTCCATGCTGTCTCAACCTCAGACACTGACTCCTTATTCGCTGACTACGCAGATGTGTTCAGCGAGGAGCTGGGGTGTTATAATGGAACCCCCATCTCGTTCACCGTTGACCCCCAGGCAACCCCAATCAGATTAAAACCACGTAGAGTTCCATTTGCTATTCGACCAAAACTAGACGCTGAATTGGATAAACTACTAAAACAAGGGGTCATTGAGCCAACAGATTTCGCCAAGTGGCAGACGCCCATTGTCACACCCTTAAAAAGATGGTAGCCTGAGAATTTGCTCGGACTACAAGACAACAATCAATAAATATTTACAAGTTAGCGCCTACCCTGTGCCCGCTCATTCAGCACTTATTGCACACATTCGAACCGGGCAGTATTTTTGCTAAATTGGACATGTCTCAAGCATATCAGCAGTTCCCTGTTGATAACCAAACAGCGGAACTTCAGACCATCGCCACTCACAGGGGTGCCTTCCGATGCAAGCGTCTCCAATTTGGCGTAAGTGTTGCCCCGGGTATTTTTCAATCCCTCATGGAGCCGGATTTTACAGGGGCCTCCCTGGTGTAGTACCCTACTTGACGACATCTTGGTCTCGGCCAGGGACAGACCCCAACTCTTCCAGAGAGTGCGAGCAGTGTTAGAGAGGTTCAGACAGCATGGCCTCAAGTTAAAAAGAAAAATGCGCCATTGCCACTAGACAGGTGGACTTTCTGGGTTATAAAATTGACGCCTCTGGCATTCACCCCCTGGAGTCCAAGGTTAGGGCAATCCACGAAGCTCCCACACCAACCTCCAAAACGGAGCTACAAGCTTTCTTGGGGCTGCTAAACTTTTATGCATCCTTCTTGCCCCATAAAGCCTCAGTAGCCGAACCCCTACACAGATTACTAGACAAAAGTCACCGTGGCACTGGGGGCACAAAGAAGACCAGGCGTTTAACGCCGTCAAATCACTACTTACGCCAGAGGCAGTGCTCATCCAATTCGACCCCAACCTTCCTTTAGTACTGGCAGCAGATGCATCCCCTTTTGGAATTGGGGCGGTCCTTAGTCACAGACTCCCCAATGGCGCCGAGGCCCCCATCGCCTTTTCTCCAGGACACTCTCGCCACGGAGCGAAATTACAGCCAAATAGACAAGGAAGCCCTAGCAGCTGTTGCAGCCGTGAAAAGTTTCACGAATTCCTTTTTGGCCACTTCTTGAACTGGTCACCGACCATAAGCCCCTCCTGGGCCTACTGGCCGGCGACAAACAGACACCTCAAGTCCTTTCCCTAGGATGACAAGGTGGACACTTTTCCTAGCGGCCTACTCATACAAACTTATTCACCGCCCGGGCAAAACTCTATCCCACGCCGACGCTCTCAGTCGCTGCCCCTTACCCGCTCCGGCTGAAGACCCAGCTCCTGTCAATGCCATTTTCGAAATCACCCAGTTGGACCTGCCCATCACCGCCCTTGACATCGCCGCTAAAACCAAGGCAGACCAAACGCTCGCCCAGGTGCTCGACTGGGTGAGGAGGGGGTGGCCGGGAGGCAACGTTGATAACAAATTCGTACCCTTTAAGACTCGCATGCAGGAGCTGTCCAGTTTGCAGGGTTGTCTACTGTGGGGCACTTCGAGTGGTCATTCCGACTCGCCAGTGCACCCGAGTCCTGGAGGCGTTGCACGAGGGACATCCCGGCATTGTGAGAATGAAGGCATTAGCACGCAGCTACGTGTGGTGGCCGGGTCTAGACGAGGACATTGTCAATTGGGTAAGTTCCTGCAGCATTTGCCAGGAATCCCGTCCTGCTCCCCCCATCGCCACCCCTACCAGATGGGAGAGCGCCAGCGCCCTTGGTCTAGAATCCATATCGATCTGGCGGCCCGTGCATGGAAAGATGTTCCTAGTGGTCGTGGACGCTATTCCAAATGGATAGACGTGGCACAGCTATCCCACGACCACCACACTAGCAATCACCAACGTGTTAACGCGCCTGTTCGTTACACATGGACTACCCGACTCCTTGGTCTCCGATAATGGCCCACAGTTCGCATCAGTAGAATTCAGCCGTTTTGCAGCCAACCTAGGCATTCGCCACATTTTCACAGCCCCATTTCACCCTGCGAGTAATGGGTTGGCTGAAAGGGCCGTCAGGACCACCAAAGAGCCCTCGCTAGGTTTGGCAGAGATGACTGGCACCACAAACTCTCACGGTTCCTGATGAGCCAGCACTCAACCCCTGTGCAGTCACCAATAAGTCCCCAGCGGAACTTCTGATGGGCCGGCGCCTGAGGACTGTATTGGATAGACTGCACCCACAATACTGCCCTGACTCTCCTCGCTTCTACTTCGGGGTTAGACATTTTATGTTACAGGAGCCGATATTCGCAAAGGAATTTCGCTGGGGACCCACTTTGGATTCCAGGCGAGGTCATCGCCGTCACCGGGCCGAGATCGTATAGAGTCAAGGCTGGAGGATGGTCGCGTCTGGAGGAGACACATAGACCAACTCAGAAGGCGCCTCAGCAACCTTGCAAACAAGAATCCAGAGTCTCCAGTCGAGGGGAACCGTCTCATCCGCCGCCCAGCCACATCGCACCCAGCGACCAGTCTGCGCCAGCGGCTGTTCCGGTCAGCCCAAACTCGGACAACAGCGCCCAGAGAGTTGACCAGCCTGATCCAACCCACGAGAGCTCGACCCCAGTAACCAACCCGGTGGTTTCGAGGATGCCCAGTCCAGAGAGAGTGTTGGCGACACTATGCCGGCTCAACCGTCACAGACTGATACCGAACAGACAGACAATGTTCCCGAGTTGCGCCGCTCCGGGCGCAACACAAACCCCGTCTACCTCAAGGACTACGCATGTTCGCATCTGGGGGGAAGGGGTGTTATGTCCTGAGGACTCAAGGAGTTCTCACTCAGGTCCACTCACTATATGTGGGCGTTATTTCCCCCATTCCCATTGGTTGGTTCTCCCCAGCAGCCAGCTATAAAAGCAGGCTGCGGGGTCCAACCGGTTGCTGATTGCTGCGAGCCAGTTCCAGGCTTGGCAAACACGGTCAGCCCTTTATTGTAAAATAAAGTATTGTTGCACTCATGCTCTGGTTCAGCCTCTCATTGCTCAAACTTAACACTAGCATTTATCTGGTTTTAACCAAGCATGCTTTGTAAAGCCACCCATTGTGGATTGTAAACTATAAATTAAAATTTAGTGTTAGGAAACTCACTCTATCATGGCATGTTTGATAAACATGACTGGATAAAAGACTGTTTCAGAATAATGTGTGAATCTAGCCTTAAACTAGCCTCCAAGGCAGATTCTAATTTGTTTTCTATAGCAACTCATTTAAAGAAGACATGGATTTTTATTGAGGAGTGAGGTGCGGGACACAGAGTTCCCAGAGGATGCCAAGAAGGTGTGATGAACTTTTTAGCACACTGTGGTGTACGAATCTACACAATTGTGATGCAACAAACCACAGTGCAATTGTACATTAGCACAATGAGTGAAACAGTTCATAACTCCAACACAGAGATATTTACCAAAGACCTAAACTTTAAGACCTACAAACTAAAGAATTTTACAATTACACATTAGCTTCTGGTATGGGACCAAGAATCAGTAGAATTTTTATATGGGCCAATATTTGTTCTTCTCAACCCCCTTAAGCTTCAGGTTTAGCTGGCCTCAAGAGTGAACAAAGATACACTTTCAAACAAAAATGTCCTATTTTGCATTGGAAGAACATTGTATCAGACATTCCAGGACACTGAGGAAAGCTTTAATTAACAGCTCACAGCAGCTCAGTAGCCAATATCAGCACCAGTGTGCCCAAGCAAGAGTCAGTCAGGAACATTAGTAGTTGCTGACGAGTGAGTGCGGCTAATACAAATGATTGAAGCAATGCAGATAAATAAAATTCCCTCCTTCCCAGTATAATTTCTTAAGAATCGGGGAAGGGGTCATTCTACATTTGTAAAGAAGAAAAGATTTTGCACTGGTGGGAAATCCTGGTATAGATACCTACAGATACACTGCTTAAAAGTGCTGGTCCCTTTGAAGATTAGCCATTGGGTGAAAGGTACTATCTGCCTGCTGAATTTTAATTCTTTTTTATACCATCTAAACAGAGCATCTCTCTCCTCTATCCTTCCTTTTCCAGTTACTTCTACTTATTCAGTATCATCACCATCACAGGTTTTGCTCCTCTCTGTCTCTTAGCCCTTCTTCTCAGAGCAGCTATCTCATCTCTTTATCCCATCCTGGTGAAAAAAAGGAAGGAACAAAAAAGTGTCTGGGACAAAAAAATGAATGGTATATGCACACCAAGGAATCGTTCAATTTTATAAATGGAAACCTTACTTTTTAGGCAAATAGTTTGGATTAGTAATTCACTCAGCTAATGTAACTTTTTTTTACCTGATCCTTTGACATACACAGCAATCCCCAAACATCAGCAGGGCTCTAACCCTTCTAGACTTTCATAAGGCATTGAAGACTTTGATCTTCCCACAGTTATTAGAGCCAGTAAGTTAAACCAGCCATGTCGGTGGAGCAATGTGGGTCTGTATGTATTAATGTTGGAATTTTAAGTTCACACAAATTATTAATTCTTAGGTTCTATTGTTATACAGTTTTGTTTGTTGGCTTTAATTCTCTGTGTGCTACCCAACATCACTATCATGACACAAGGTGTCCCAAAGGGGCTTTTTTTTCCTCAAAAGGCAACTGGATTTCTTGTTTTGTTTTTTCTCTCTGAAAACCTTTTGCTGAAGAAGCTTTTGGGATAAGAAGCCAAACGTTTTCAAAGAAAAAACAAAGTCCAGTTGCCTTTTGAGGGGAAAAAAGCATCTTTGGGTCAACCATAACCTGGATGATTATCTCCATACACACAGAGATGGTATTCAGGAGGTTCTGACCAGTTCCGGAGAGCCTATAGTGGAAATTTTGAAATACTGAGTAGTTCAGAGAACCGGCAAATATAATCTCTGACTGGAGATTTTACAGTAACCTTTCCCTGCCACACCCACCAAATTTGAATCCCACCACTGCATACACTTATACCATGACCAGGGTTTTCGATACAAATCATTAATGAACAATGCTTAATGCATACAGTACGAATAAATACAATAAAAAGTGTATCACATATACACATATATTTCATTGGGGTAAATCACAGGATTGATTTTAGTTAGAATTAGCAGCCTTAGCTGACAAAATATAAAAGCTGAGCACACCACAGTTTTAACTGTGTGGGGGTTTTCCCCCCAATCTTTTAGAATGAGAGATCATGTAAAATTCAGGGTTCTGCTCCTTTAAGATACCAATGATGCATTTATGACAATGCATTTGTCCCATACACCAGCGTTTCCTTAGGCATGGGTTGCCCACATGCCAATGATATTATAGAAATAGATATTTAAGTTTGATGAGTTATCTGAGTTCTATAATAATCACTCTTATAATTATCAGTGAACAAGATTGCCCACTTAAGACCAACAGAGTAGCCAAATATATGTTTGAATGGCTTAGGACCTATAAATAATGAAAAAAGACACTGTGAAGTCACCACTTAGCTAGAAAAATGCCAAAAAAAGGACAATCAAAATGTTTAATAGGCTAAAACAATTTCATATGAACAGGATTTCAGCATCTCATTTTTTTTCTTTTAGACAAGACAGGAGACCTCATTTATAATAGTAATAAGGTATAGGAAGACATGCTACATACAGTATGATGTATACGTGTGTGTCAGTGCACAAATGTATCTAGAACATAAAGTAACCCAATAAAACTTAATGATATCAAGACAGATCAAATAAAATATTTCTCCATAGAGTAATGGCTCAGGTATGGAATTCTCTACAAGACTTAATGTTTGGTGTAAATGTAAGATGATTCCAAGCAGAATAAGGCAAATTCATAAACAATGTAAAAAGTGATCTTTACTTGCAAGGTGTACAAATGTTTCCTTTTGATTCAGAAGCAGGTTCTGGAAAATAATTCATCATCTCACATTATTCATGAAAAACAAATTTCCAAAATTGATGACAATAAAGCAATCAAACATAGAGTTCCAGAAACTAGGAATAGATATCTCACTTATTTAAATCCAAGCTTATTTTAATGTGTTCACCAAACAGATCACTAAAGACAGGAGGACTTCTCTCAAGGACCTGTCAGAATGGTGCTGTATAAACTGTTCTTTGAAATTTCAGAGCACAGAGATACAAATGTTATACTACCCAGATGTTATGCCCTCATATGCAGGGTTTTACACAACTTACACTGCCACTACTCTCTTCCTAGAGGAAGAGAGTATAGTCTAGGACCTGAACTGTATTGGGACAATACAGTTGTATGAGGTTGTACAGTCACAACCAACATCTCGATTTGCAAGCAGAAAGAGAGCTACAAAGTGCAAATGTTGGAGAAAAGGATTTTCCTGTTCTCTAGAGCCAGCCAGCTGACAGAGTGCTGGACCTGCTAAAGCCTCTGAAGATTTTTCCAAGAAAGTTTCCATGTGGAGTGTGTTAAAACAGCCCAAATGAGATAGAGCAACTGCATTTGGGGTTACAGCCCGATATGAAATCCCTAAGAACTGGTAATGCTGCCAAACTCTTAGTTAAGGCAAAGCTCTTCTGGTCACTGCCAAAATGTGAATCCAGAAGTACATTCAAGCTATGGATCTGAGTGTCTAAAGAAAGCTTGAATCCTTACTCCCTGGGATTGCCTTTCCCTTAAGCAGAGGTATTTCTGTCCTGCTTGAACTAAGTTTTCATCAAAGCACAGGCAAGTCCTGTCTGTGACCATAAGCATCTGAGAATCTAACAGGTATCCAGGCCTATTAGAATAAAAGTTGTGTTTAACGCAACATCCCCTTACTTTCAACAGCTTCTGTTCCAGATGCACAATGACTTAGAAAGGCACTTAGCAGAAAATATTAAGGACCCCAAAGTCACCAAAGTTACACTGATTTCAGGGCCAGTTTTTTTTCTTGTTGCTTTTAATCTTTCTAGCTGAACCATCAACGCTGTTACACCCACCTGGTTCATATTAGCCTAAAGAGCAACATGTTGAACTAAAAGAAAATTCATTATTGTTAACATGCCAAACACAAAGCCTGTAAAAAAGAAAAAAGCCAATAAACACACATTCAACAAGCGTTACTTATATATTCCTGTTTTTTTTTTTAATAAACCTTGCCAATCTCAAAGAGATTTACTGTTCAGGGACCAGGAATGGGATTAGATGATGAGATCAGCATCCCGGCTCAGCGGACAGGAGGATGACCCCAAATCACTCACACAGGTGCTTCCTCAAAAAAAAAACCCCAAAAAACAAGATTCCAAGAAAGAAATAGACCCACAACACTTCTAGCAAGACCCTCAGGTTTACTCCGCTTCTTCACCCACTCACCTGTTTTCCTAGCACTCCAACTGCACCACCTCGAAAAGAGGGGGAAGAAGGAAGGAGAGAGAGAGAGAGAGAGAGAAAGAGGGAGGGGGGAGAGACGACTACGCCTCATTTTACATCCTGCAAAGGCGAGCTTCAGTGAGCCTCTTACCTGCTGCAGTTTGCCCCGAAAGATAAATTCCTAACGCTGCTTCAGACTGGCAGCCTTCGCTCTTAGATCCAAGCTCTGTGGAACAGCTAGATGGTGGGCAAAAAAATAAATAAATAAAATAAATGGAGCCCCAACGATCTCAAGCAGGCAAGACTCTGAGGGAGCCCTGTTAAGCGTTCTCTTCCAGATCCCCAAACACTGGCACGTGAATCTCCCTTGCTAATTCAAAAGCTACAGCCGGTGAAGGAGGGGGAGGGAAGGGAGAAAAAAAACACACCCCTGCCTCTCTCCACACCCCAGGCCCGAAACTTGCTTTAACCAGGCGCTGGGCTGGGGGCGGAGCCTGGCAAGGAGCCCTTGGAGAGGAGGGGGGCGGGCAAGGAGGGCTTCCCCGTCCGCGGTGCGCCTCCGCGTGGATAAACTTTTGCCGAGGGAGCCGCCTGAGGAGAGAAGGAGGGGCGGAGGATAAATAACGCGGAGAAGGGAGAGGTTTGTCATATTAGAAGCCCGGAACGGCGCGATCTTGTCTGTTTTTTTGTTTGTTCGTTTGTTTTTTAACAAACGAGCGACGCGTCCCTGGAGAAAAATTAAATCCTGTGCAAGAATATCGGAGACCCAGTACTGTACGCTTCGATCATTCCCGAGTCTAAAATAACCTTGCGAAGTAATCTTTAAATATCAGCCTGGATTCCCCTAGAGATTTTATTTTGGTTTACCTCGGGTCAGCTGAATGTTGTGTTTTAAGATTCTTTTTTTTCTCTTCCCCTCTTTAAAAAAAAACTGAACATTGATGATGAAATGACGAACTAGCAGCCTCCAGCATCACTCTGAACTTCCAAGCGCGCCTCTCTAGGCTACCCAGGGAGCATCCCAGTCTGGCTTAGAAAATAAATAAATAAATAAATAAAGGATCTGATGGGTTTGCAGGTGATATTTGCACAGGTGGGGAATCTGGAATTTAGCAGCATCCTTGGTAGATTCTCTTCTGTTACAATCCTGCTTTGTGATAAGTCTGTCTGCACCACCAGGTTGGATATTTTATTAATGCTATTTCTCCAGTAGCGGCTGTTTGAGGAAAAGTCACCTGCTCAGAATTCCAGGTGTGTCCACTATCTTTTTTACACACCCGGTGGGGTACCTCATGGATGATAGGGAGTGGCAGCCAGAATAACTAAGCTGTTTCATTATGGCAGAAATGAATTGACCAAGAAGGTTTCTGGAAAGGGGGATGGAAGTTATAATCTCAGTCAAATTGATTCCATGGAGTCTGATGGGCTCAATTACTGGAGGATTTGGCTGCTCAGAAAACTACGCTTGGAATACTTGAATGTACTTTATTGAATGACAATCTTCTCAGGAGATTCAGAGAAACCTATGCTTGAGGTAGGGTACAGGTAGTCCTGAACATACGACCACAATTGAGGACAAAATTTATGTTTCTGAGCGAGAGAGTTGCTAAGTGAATTTTGCTCAGTTTTACACCTTTTCTTGCCACACCACTGAACCATTGCTGGTGTTAAACTAGTAACACGACTGCCACTTCCCCGTTGACTTTGCTTGTCAGAAAGTCACAAAACATGATCACATGACCCACAGGTAACCATCGTAAAAACATGCCAGTTGCCAAATGTCCACATGCTGATCCTGTGACCATAGGGATGCTGCAGCTGTCATAAATGTGAAAAATGGTCACAAGTCATTTTTTTTCAGTGCAGTTGTAATTTCGAACAATCACTAAATGAATGATTGTAAGTCAAGGACTGCTCGTATTGGAAAAATGTTGACAGATCAAAACTGGCCCGTCATTCTCCACTGCCCACCCACCCCCACATAACAAATAGAAAGAAAGCCTGTCTAAATGTTATAGGAGACAGGTGAAGAATATACTGCTCCTAAGTAGCTGCCAGGCCTGAGGCTGGGATCTTTTTCCTCTGAAATGTTGTGGACTGAGGAATTCATCAGAGAAAGAGATGGGGAAAAGGCATGGCAGGAAGGGTTCTTTGGGGCAGTCTTCCAACGAAAATGTATGGACATTCTCAACCATTCAGGTCATGGTTGTCTCAAAGGTGCTTTTCAGTAGGCAACTGGACTTTGGGTTGTTTTTTTTCCCTTGAAAACATTTTGCTTCTCATCCAAATAACTTCTTCAGTTCTGATTGAATGGTAGGAAATGAAAGGATTTATATTCTTTGCAGACATCCTTTCCTTAGTGCTCTGAGAGTTGTTGAGATCCTGGGAGGGGCGGTATCTGTACCCTCAGGGTCATTTGAATCAGAGTGCAAACAGGTGTGGAACCTTCTTGGAACTGCTGAAAGGAGTGTGTTGGTAACAGGAGATAGATGGTGTTAATATCTCATCACCCCACCCCTGCTGAGAGAGCTGATCCATTTTAACACAGATGGCCTTTTTGACCCCTCTCTCAAACCAGTGGTCCTCGGTCCAGAATGTGGACTTTGCTGTCTTCGAAAAAGTGACCTTTGTCTTTCAACTGCAGATGGACTGCTGAAGCTTGTCCTGATGGGTTTGTTCTCCTATGTTGTCCCATATGTTTATGAAATGGTTGTGCTATTTCTCCAATGTACAGATCTGCACATGCCTCACTCCGCTGCACTGTACATATATACCACAGTGCTCCATTTGTGTCTGGGACTGGGTATTTTTTTCTAGGGGTAGACAAACTTCTGCCTTAATGTATTCTTGGGACCATGCACCTTTGAGACTTCTAACTGAAAGGAACAATGAATTCAGAAGTCTGATTTCTTTTTCCCCCAACTGGTAAGGGATCATATTCTGTGCAGATAACAGAATTGGGGCCTATGTCATTGCGGGACATATACAGTATAATCTGGCAGTACGCCATTTATATCTTCTTTAGATAAGATCAGGGGTGGGATTCAATTTTTTTAACAACCGGTTCTGTGGGCATGGCTTAGTTGGTGGGCGTGGCTTTGTAGTGATGTGACTGGCTGGGTGTGGCCAACTCAACATCACTCACATTGAGGCACGCATCTCCTTGCCTGGCCTCTCATGACTGTGGGGATGCTGCAACAGTCATAAGTGTGAACAATGGTCATAAGACACTTTTTTCAATGCCATTGTAACTTTGAATGGTCACTCCACACAAGCAAAGTACCAGCAAAAGAGGGGGGAAAAACTCCAGAGATGTTCTTGAGACAGAAAGCCTAGTCCTGCCAAGAATGTAATAAGGATTAGCGGAGAGGCAGTTTCTGTAAGCAACACCAGAATGTTTCCTTCCTGCCTTCCTTACATGATTAAGCCCGAAATTTCTTCTAACAACCGGTTCTCCGAACTGCTTAGAATGTTAACAACTGGTTCTAGCGAATAGGTGCAAACCGGTAGAATCCCACCCCTGGATAAGATGCATCTTATTTAGATAAGAGATAGCTTGGTCTAGTGGTTAGGGTGCTGGACTAGGAATAGAGAAACTCCAGGTCTACTTAAGCAAAAGCCAGCCATGTGACCTTGGACCAGTCATTTTCAGGCCTTGAAAACAGACAACAACAACAAACCATTTTTGAAAAAGGTTGCCAAGAAAAGTACATGGAGTTGTCCGTGTATTCAGTATGAGTCCAAATTGACCCAAAGGCCCCAAATGCTCAGATACCTTTAGACTATCTTTCCAACATACAATCTCAGGATAGATGCGTGAGGGCAGACTTGTATAATTCAAAGATTCTTCTAATTCCAAGCAGCCCATTTCTATTCTTTCCATTGATAACAGTTTCAAAGTCCTAACAAATAACATGTTGTTGACATTTAAATGACCAATTGCAACACAGATTGAACTGGTTTACATTACTTGATATAATTGGGAATGGTAAGCCTCAGCAACCCCAGATGTCAGATCGTATTTTATTATTTCCCTTGAGTGTGGAAATACTGTGGTTTTTTCCCCCTTTAATATTTGTGCCTAAAATGAAAAGTAACTGATTACTTAACAATTGCTTTGGCTTCGTGGCTAAGGTTCTTTGGATGAAAATCCCCTGGGAAAAAATTGTAATATTAAATCAATGTCAGCTAAAAAGTATCGAGATGATTGACTCCAATTTGCTGACACAGTTATAACAAATTGTTTCTCTGTCTTTCTTAAAGAAAATCCAGTAGTCCAAGAAAAGCTTACATCTAAATTTTCTAATCTAATCTAGATCTAATTACTTTACATAGACACACACACGGACATAAATACATACACATGCACGAAAAATACAAGCGTTATATAAAACCAATGCTCCGCCAATACACTGGTTAGAACATTGCAATGCTGGATGGTACATGTTGTACAGTTGTAACTACATTCTCGGATGGAGCATATACTTTATTAATATTTTTTTTTTATTTCAGATACAGTAGAAATGCCAGGAATGGATGCCGTTATTTGAAAAGCAGCAAAACAATCTGATTAGCATGACCTGTCACGATCAGGATCATATGTTAAGTTGCAGTTCAAAGACTTATTGCTGGAACCTGTACATAAAGATCTAGTTAACTAAAGCTTAATACTAAATTGACTCTAGGTAAGGGTCAACAAAATTCAGAAGGGGTTGGACTTGGACCACTTGTGGCAACGTAATGACTCTAAGCTGATGGTGTGTTTAACTCTGGCCCGCAGCGCTGCCTGCTCTTCCCCTACTACTGAGAACAAAAGCACACCTCCAGTTGATGAGAAAGGTGCAGAAGAAATGTTCAGCACAATACATCAAGGCATAAAAAAAGAAAAATCTTCTTTCATTGTAGGAGACAGACTGTTGAAACTTTGATGTGATGCTTGCCATGCCAAGAAACTACATTTTAATTCTGCTGCACCTATAAATTTGACATTTTCTCAAATGTTCCCATTAATAATAATGAACATCTGGAAAAAATGACCACATTTGACAATGGATGTATGAGCTCTAAATTATATTAAAAAGTTACTGGTGGTAAGAAGAAGCAGAAAAGAGAAGTTTCTCCCAGCTCAATTAGAACTCCATGCCAGCAATAGAAACTGCTTTTAATTTATTCTCATAATATTTTCCCTATGTGAAAATAAACAAAAGAAAGGTGTTGGAAATGTGAATCCAGCAGAATGTGCTATTCTAGGAAGTGCTTTTCAATACCAGCCGAGTGCTGAGAGAATTCTGACCAATTAAGTGGCAGGAGGTCCTATTAAAAGGGGAATGAAAATGTTTAGAATGTTGTTGCCTTGAATGCAAAGTGTGGGCTTTGCTGGCTGACAGTAAATGCTAGCAGACCTTTGTTGCATTTAACCAGATTTTTGAAGCAATACAAAAAGACTTAAAAACCTCACTTCTACAAAAGCTCCATTTTGAAGAGTAGGAAGCAGGAGGGAGGGAGAGAGGGGAAGGAAGAGAGGGAGGAGGAGGGAGAGAGAAAAGAAAGAAAGAAAGAAAGAAAGAAAGAAAGAAAGAAAGAAAGAAAGAAAGAAAGAAAGAAAGAAAGAAAGAAAGAAAGAAAGAAAGAAAGAAAGAATGAATGAATTCCCTTTGTCTCTTAAACAACAGGAATCTTCACAGTGATTTTAGTTCCTAGACCCTTGATTCAGTAGAGAAGCCAAATAAAAAAGCTCAAGTGCAACCCAGTCTAAAGCCTATGTCATAGTCTACATGCGACTTTAATGACACAACTAGCACTTACACTGTGATTTTTACTCTCTTGCTGCATCAGTGGCTGAACATCCAATAGCAAACTTTTGGGTGGCCAAGTTTCTATTAGGGAGGAATCGGCATCAAGAGCTCCTACCTGGCTACTCTGACCCATTAATGCACCATTTTTGTCAGCAAAACCACAGATTTTCTCAAATGTTGACCCTTGCCAGCCACATCCACCCCAGTTTAATGAAGGGAAAGTCGTAATACGTCACATGACGACAACATGGTGCTGGGAGTTTGACACCCCTTCCCTAGAAGGTTACA
Source organism: Pseudonaja textilis (assembly GCF_049901715.1). NCBI lineage: Eukaryota > Metazoa > Chordata > Lepidosauria > Squamata > Elapidae > Pseudonaja > Pseudonaja textilis. The sequence goes on along the minus strand of NC_141990.1, from coordinate 122,846,105 downwards.
ATAGTGTTTGGGTGTTGTATCCTCCTGGAGAGCCTGAAGGAGGTGGTGATTGGAGTACTCTCTTCCATTGGTTCCACTCCGTCTTCAGATAATGGTTCCACTCAGTTGGCGGGGTGAGCCCAGGGAGTTTTCCATTGTGGTTTGCTACAGGTCTAATCCTTTTTCTGTTGTATTTAATATTTCCTTGAAACCACTTAATGGCAGGTTGAGGTTCAGTATCATCAATATGCTGATGATATCCAGATTTTCATTGCTACCCGAACTGATGATTGCCATTGATATCCAATCCCAGTGCTTGAAGAGGGTCTACTCCAAAGCAGCAGGTCCACGACTGTCCTGTCCTTGCAACAGATAGACACTGTGGCCATGGGAGTCTTTGCTCACTTTTTTTGATTGGTGAACCAGATGCAACAGCGGTGGGACTCAAAAATGGTTCTGTGGGCGTGGCTTGGTGGGCATGGCAGGGGAAGGATACTGCAAAGTCCCCATTCCCACCCCATCCCACTAACCTGATTTCCAGCTCTGTTCTCCTGTGCAGGGCAACAAAAGAAGACCCAGCCGACCATTGGGACTCAGGAGGCAGAGAATAGATGGGGACAGGGCCAGTCAGAGGTGGTATTTGCTGGTTCTTCAAACTACTCAAAATTTCTGCTACTGGTTCTCCAGAACTGGCCAGAACCTGCTGAATACCACCTCTGAGCTGCAACCCCACCTGGGGCAAAAGGATTGGCTCAGAGTGCCTCACACCCTCATCATTAACCCTTTAAGACCAAGGGGTTACCTTTAAACACCACTTAGGGGCCTCTCTTAATTTAAAGGGCTAATTGAAAATTCTCATTTCTTCTAAGGTTTGTGCAGCATGGCTAAGATAAAATCTTTTGAGTATGAAAATCTAGAAGTATACATACAGATTCCACCTTGTAGGTCCATACATGGGTTAAAGGTGTTTCTTTTGGTGCACTGTCAGTCTCAGCTGCCTCTCAGGGTATCTGTCTTAGGTTGGGGGGTGTCTTTTTAACTTTCTGTAGCTAATTTTTGTTTTTGATATGTTCTAGATTTAATTTCAGATTTAATTTTCTTAGCCCCAAATGTATGTTAAGTGAGAAATTTGTTAAGTGAGTTTTGCCCCATTTTATGATTTTTCTTGCCCAAGTTGTTAAGTGAATCACTGCAGTTATTAAATTAGACACACGGTTGTTAAGCGAATCTGGCTTCCCCCTTGACTTGGCTTGTCAGGAAGTCGTAAAAGGGAATCACATGACTCCAGGGACACTGCAAGCGTCATAAATGTGAGTTCAGTTGTCAAGCATTTGAATGTAGATCATGTGACCATGGGGATACTGCAATGGTTAGAATTGTGAAAAGTGGTCATAAGTCACTTTTTTTCAGTGCCGTTGTAAGCATTGCTTATTTTCTTCTTTTTTTAATCCTTTAAGTTGCCCAGAATCCTTTTGCACTATTGTAGGATATAAGTGCTCCAGATAAATGAACAAATAAATTAGTGGTTGGAAGAGGAGGAGGTTGCATTATAACACGATAGTGTTGTTATAACACAAACAAAACCTTAGTAAGTACAGGTAATCCTGGTTTCATGACAGCCTTGTTTCGCAACCAGGGGTGGGGTTCTACCTGGTTGGTCTGGTTCTATAGAACCAGTTGTTATGATTCCGCGCAGTTTGGAGAAACAACAAATCGCTCCACTGGCTGGCCCCGCCCCACCAACTCACTGCTTACCTAGCATGCGTACCATCCAACCTGCCTGCCTTGGTAAGTTGTTATTTTTCCTTTTTTCCCCCCGACCATCAGCTGTTCTGCTGTGCTGAGAGCTGAACCTTCCTTAGGACTGAAGCTTCTATTTTTCACTGCAGACTCAGGCAATATATATATATATATATTATATATATATATATATATATATATAAATTCATTATTTACATACATGGTGTGTTGTGAGTTAATTTTGTGAGTTTGCTTGCAAGCAAATTTTATATGATAGACTCAGGCAATAGATTACAGAAAGATAGATCTCTAAATGAATCTGGTTCTGTGAGCAACTCAATCTGCCTGCCTGCTTTGCCTGCTTTGGGGTAAAAGTTGCTCTTTTTTATCACAAATTCAATATTTAAATAAATATTTACAATATTTACATACAAACCACGCCCAGCCATTCACACAACCACCAAGCCACACCCCCAAATTAGGCCACGCCCACAGAACCAGTTGTTAAGAAATTTGAATCATACCTCTGTTAGCAACCTTTTGCAGTTATGATGGGGATTAGAAAATAACTTTATCACACAGTTCAATGGAAATTGGAATTTTTAAATGCTATAAAAATAGAAACTTGGAACAAAAAAAGAAAAGAAAAAAGAAAATAACTTTATAACCAATCCTTACACTTACAGCCTTCACAGGTTTGTAAAGCAAAGGAAAGCTGAAGTAAGATCAAAAATGCAGTTGTGGTGCTTTATTCTACTGTAACAGAGGGAGTTGGAAGTCAGTGCTTTTGCTTTTCCCCAACCTTTCCTCATTTCTTTCCCCCCACCTTCCCCTCACTGCTTTCCCATTTAGTTTTGTATTTTGTAACTGATTTTATCTTATAACTCAGCAAAATGATTGCTCAGAATAAATGCAGTTGTGGTTTCACTTAGTGATTGCTTCACTTCAGTGATCAATTTGCCCACTCTGTGGTTACTAAACAAGGACTACCTGTGCATTAATATCTAGAAACAAGGCATTGAATTAATCTAGATGTTGGAGATCCGATAGCCAACCAGGTGAGTTTTAGGAGGGATGGTACGTAAACCCAGATGCAATAAGCACAGAAAATAAGGAAGCATTTTAGGGTTTCTTACCTCAGAGTGGGTTCACTGCAAAGAATTCACATATTGAATTTATTGGAAACAGACCTGGGTCTCCACCTGTTCTTGGAGGTCTAGTGGAGAAAAATTGGTAAAAGTTGACAAAAAGTAATTGTTCTATCGTCCCTAGAGCAACATTGTCAACTTTTTAAGATGTATGGACTTCAACTCCCAGAATACCCCACCCAGAATTCCTCAATAAGCATGCTGGCTGGGGTATTCTGGGAGTTGAAGTCTACACACTTTAAAGTTAACAGATCAAAAAATACTCCCCTAATGAAACCCAAATAGTTCATGCAGGTTATAACTAAGTCCTCACGTTTGTTGGGTAGATTTTTCTCAAGGTTTGTCATACCACATAATTGCCACATGAGGGAGTGCTCGTATCATTTCTTATTGAATTAGATCACAAAAGAAAAAGGTGGCATTGCCTGCAGAATCAGAAACTCACCAGTGGGTTTTCGGGTGTGTCTTCTGGTACCTTAAAATTAGCCCTGTGTATTATTCTATGAAAAAGAAATAATGTAGATATTATAGAGACAATTACATATAGACATACTTACCCATTATCCATTACTTTTGTAGGATAAACATTATTAAAACTATAGAAAAGAATTATTAAGACAAAATAATAAAATTAAGACAAGGAAAAAGGATAAGAAATAAAACTGTCTAATTTACAATAGCATTACTTACTTCCATTACATCCATATGCTGTTTTATATATCATTTTTTGTTCTTCAAATTTCTCGCTTTTCTTTCCTTGCAGATTCAGCCTAACCACAGGTTTCTAGGTCTTCTTCGTCTTTTTCAACCAATTAGATCAGGGGTGTCAAACTCACGGCCTGCGGGCCAGATGCATCATGTATTAGCCACGCCCACCCCCAGTTTAGCAAAGGGGGTGGAGTTGTAATACATCACATGATGAAAACGTGACGCTGCGAGTTTGACACCCTTGCATTAGATCTTCCTCCAAGTATTCAGCCACTCATTTTAGTATCTGATCCACCTTCATTCAGCTCTACTTGATTCTTGTGTCTATTGCTGGTTTTGCAACACATGCTTCCCATTGCATTCAATTTATTTTTAAATAAATGAGTAGTGTTAAGTGTTAATACTCAGAGTTGGTGCTTCTTGTCTGAAGTACCTTGAAGACTGACACGTTTTGCCTCCTATTGAAACAACTTGAAATTGAGGAAGAAATGAGAATTGGGTTGAGGGAAAAGAAAATATTCCATTGCTTCTCTCCTACAACTCATTCCTTACATTTTCTCCCAAGCCTTTTATTAAGAAGAAAAGAAAGAAGGAAAAAGCACAACAAACTGCTCTGGAAGGGTTTTCTATCCATCTTATTTAATATCTTTAATGGTAAACTCATGATTTCCAATGAGGGGGGAGAAATAAATCTCCATTTCCCTCCTGCATCATTCATTTTGTATTTAAGCAAAATTAAACTCAAAAGATCTCCTGGGGGGAAAAGTATCCTTACTCAACTAGTAAGACAGATCAAGTTCAATGATCCTCAGATGATGCAGATGGAAGAATTTAACAGATGCTTAACCTTGTGGCTGTGCTGTATGTTATCAGGACATTTATTGGGTTGCAATAAAGGATGCACCCATGTGCACACTGTGAGGGCTATTTATCATTTTCTCTTAAATGTTCCCGAATCTGTTTTTCCTTTGACTCAAAGAAAGCCACACCAAGGGAGAGAGACTGTAACTCAGGTATACAGTGCAGGCTTTGTAGAATTTCTTAGTTTCAACCCCAGGACCTTCAGGTAGGGCATGGGTTTCAGACTCGTGGCGTCATTTGCTGTCACATGATGTTTCATGATGTTTTTCCCATTCGTGGAGCTGGGGTGGGCGTGGCCTGCACATGACATATCCGGGCCAATCCTTTCTGGTAATAATGGGAGGAGGAATGAATGAGTGCTGGGATGGCCATTCACTTGAATGATAATCTGTTTTGATCCATGCAACAACATTTTTCTTGTATTTCATCCTCTGATTTCCCCCAAATGCATCAGCAAGATTTTGCATTTACCTTTCTACCGATATTGAAAAGTAAATAAAACTCTGAGTAGCATTTGTTCAGCTAATCAGTTTGCTTTGCTTTTCCTTTGTGAGGTCAGACCTCATTATACTGCTGACAGGTACATGAGCTCACAAAGGAGAAGTAAATAAAACTTTTGGGTGAGCTGAGTGACAACTATTCACCAGAGCTTTTAGGTCTGGGTGGGTGCTTACTCAGTTGTTAAGGATTGATTGGTTAATTTCTTTTGTTTTTATTTAACTTACATAGTTTAGATTTGTTTTATTTTACAATATTTATTTGTTTGATTATTCATCCATTTACTTAATATCATATCTTTTACACATACTTTTTATTTATTTACTTATCTATTTATCATATTTAATATATTTGTTTATTTAGTTAGGAGTAGTTTAGCTTAGTTAAGATTTACTTTATTTCCCTCATGGAGACTTTCCTCTATTATGCAGGAAAAGCCCTCTTTGAGGTAAGAAATCTTCAGTTTTATTTATTTACTTGTCAGCTTGCATATCTAGGATTTAGAATTCAAAAAGGCAACAGAATAGATACCATGACATAAGTAATGGGATCTGGAATGAGCTATATTAAAATTTGATAATGAAATAATAGGAATCAAAGGAAACTAGGAATAAGTAAAATTATTTTAGAGTAACTTTTTAACCTTGAATATTTAAAAAAAATATTTGCACAACTTCTTTCAGGGTTTCTTGGTGAATTATGTTAATATGTTCAATTTAAACACATCCACAGGACAGCCTTCCAGAACAATATATGTATCAAAGTCCTCTGTAATAATTGGCCCAGAACCGTATCAGAGGAAAGTTGGATAGAAGCTGGCACAGACTGGCTGATTGAATAGTATTCTTGTACAGCTGACTCCATATGAATTCTTGACAATGTACAAACAGCTGCCTAAAATCCATACAATTAGTAGTCAGGAGGCCCAGAGTCACTTTACACTAAACTAGAGGATTTGAGCCTCTGACCATGCAGTCATCAACACTATCTCGGAGGCACTGTCAATTGTTCCTACAGGAAGATTTATATAGGAAGAAGAGGGCCGTTAGAACATCCTTTTAACAGCAGAGCAGCTAAAGGCAACTTCAGCTGTCCCTGCAGTTGGCTAGAGGCAAATGTCAAGTGATGTCATGAGGATTGTTGCTTAACAATAGTTAGTGAAGGTCTTCATGCCATAGCTAGAGCAACATGAGGATGAACTAGATTTATACCGACTGCAGTGCAGATGTGCTCCACACATAAATAAAGAAAGAAATCCCAAGCAAATTCAGTTGTAGCTCCTATCCTATCAGCCTGATTTAAATGTACAGAGAACAATCTATGATTTGCTGCTAGCTGCAGAGGCCAAGCAGGTAGAAATAAAAACAAAACTCCTTTCACTAATGTATACCCAAGTCATTTTTGTTGACATGTCCTATGATTATTTCCAAGCAGCGACATTTCCATAAATGGGTATGTATTTAGAATTCAAATAAAAATTTAATATATTTCTTTCCAGATCACAGTTTTGAGATACCATAGTTTCTTGGAAGAATTATATGGATTATATTGAAGATTAATATTTTTAAAGATCCATTTAGAGCTTGAGTATTAAATTTTATCCCTTATGGATTTTTATAAATAGACAAAAAGGACAGCAAAATCATCATTCTCCGCAACTTCATTTTGAATCAGCCTGTTTAAATGTTGCTGCCAAAATTCCAAATTCACCATATTTTGTCCTGGTTACAAATATCAACATTTTGCTTAGAGAAGGCATATATAAATTACTCTGAAAACTAGGATATGAAGATGCTACCACGTAAGACTGATAATAGATGGGTGTAGTTACCTTCCTTTTCAGAATGTAGCTTTATAGCCCAAGCAATTTGCCAGAACTACTACAAAGTGCCTTAGAATAAATAGCCAGAAAGCAGCCAAAGCACATTGCAACTGGATATGACTCCGGCCAGAAATAAAACTCTCCATCATTATCAATCTCTGCAAAGTTCAATGAAGAAGCGTTAAAAGTTGGGGAAGCGTAGCTTGGAAAAGGAACAATAGATTCTTGAGGCAGTATCACACTATGATTTAGTTAGTAAATTTGCCTCCTCTGTTCAAAGGTGTTCAAAATGTCTTCTTTTGCCAGGTGTGTCTGCGGAAATACCGCAAGCAGCGAAGAACACGGAGGGAGTACATCCATGAAATAATAGCAAGGCATCAGGAGGAGCTGGCTGAAAAGAATGCCAGAATAACAGCTGTAAGTCATTCAGTCCTGTCTTACGTTTCTCTTTTGGTCTGCTTGTTTCTATTCCATGACTGATGTATTCTCATTTCTGTATCTTAGTTGGAAGAAGAAAATAAAATGCTCGCCAGCAATATAGCATGTATTGTGGAGGAAAACAACGAAATAAAAAGGAAACTCAAAAAAATGGAAGAAAGTGAGTATTATTTTAACTTCATGCATTTAAATCTTTGCATTTTAAAAATGAAAGTAAAGCAAAGGTTAAATTTACAAGTACTAGTTATTTTGCTACTTTTTTCCCCAGGTCTTGTCCAGTTTACCCCTGACACTCCAAAAGCAGCAGAGAAGTTGAGGCAACGAGAGATGAAGGCAAGGCAAGAGGAAGAGGAGATGAGCTGCCAGGTACACCTATTCAAAAACCTTCAACCAACATAGATAAAGATGAGATGCCATGTTTATTCAGCAAATGTGAAATAAGCATAACACGAGGCTGTTGTTTCACATGAGATTTACATAAGAGTCATGCAAAAAAAAAAATTAAGAAAAAACTTTCTCTTCAATTTTTTCCAGTTTTCTTTTTTCTGAGATTTCAATCAAGAAGTCAAAGAAGGGAACAAAACAACCAAACTGGCAATAAATATTCAGATGAGATTGATTAAACACCAAGATCTCAAACCATCAATCAAGAAGTAAACCAGGCCTGAGTGAAGGAACTGCCAAACAAGCCAATCTTTGGCTCAACCAGAGAAGATCACACAAACCTACTACAAAGAACGGCATGACAAACTAGCAACATTGCAAGATCGACAAGAAGTACCATGTGCCTGCGTGGAAGAACTGGTTGGGATCATAAGGTAAAGACATAGAAAATGAAGAAGCTAAAGTGTTCTGGGAGTTACAATTAAAAAAGACAGGCACCTGCCATATAACAAGTCAATTGTCAAGACTGGGAAAGATGACAGAATCAAAGACCTGCAAATACAAATAGAACAACTATGGCAAAAGAAGGCAAAGATAGTAACTAATAGTAAGAGATACTTTTGGGTGCAATCCCAAAACAACTGGAACACCTCTTAGACCTACCATTGGCATTGACAAAAATCACCATTGGTCAATTGCAAAAGTCAGCTTTACTCACAATAGCTGGAAGAAAAGATGTTTGCCCTTACAAAGAAATAACAATCTGTTATTATACATCTAGCCCAAATAAGGATATTTGAAACAATTCTGGAAAGAACAACATCCCGAATCATAAATAACAGAACAGAGGCTAGCAAATCAACATTGATTTCATCATCATCATCATCATCATCACCATCACCATCACCATCACCATCACCATCATCATTTTAGCTATTGTCTATCCACTGCAGGATGAAGCCCTCTTTCGTATGTTTCCAACCAATACAATCTTGGACTGTCTTTCGCCAGTTGGGCCCACAAAATCATATTCTGCAATTGTACTGTCATCCATCATTTGAAAGTGACCATAGAATGGAAGGAGCTAAAGTGAAGATAGACTGTCAAAAAGAGCACATTAAAATGATAAAGACGTCACAAAAAACAAAAATAAAGAGTGATAAGCTGTTAGAGGAGAACAGCATTTTTGAGATTAATCTATCAAATAGCTTAGCTATATTGCAAGATTTGGAAGAGATGGATATTATGCACCAAAATGAACCAATAGTCAAAAACATCCTTGAATCTGCTACATCTACAGCACTGTTGGAAAAACACTTTGTATAGTCAAAAATCTCTGATGGAACTACTGATTTAATGAAAAAACAGTGGCCCAGTACTTAGGCCCAGTACTCTTTGACACCTTCACAAATGGTTTAGAAGAGGGAATATAGAAAGGAAACTCATCAAATTTGTAGACCACACTAATCTGGGGAGAATAGCCAACACTTGCAAGACAGACTCGAGATACTTTATACTGGGGTTGCCAACCTTTTGGACTTCAGGGACTACCAAGCTCATAATTTTAAATCCTGGGGACCACTAATATGAATTTTGACTGACAATGGCTTGCTGACATTGGTGGGAGAGGGAGAGAGAGAGAGAACTGATCTAACCCCTCTCTCTCTCTCTCCCTCCGTTCCTCCCCCTCCCTCTCTCTCACACACACAGACACACAGAGGCAGGGGTGGGATTCAAATTTGTTAACAACCGGTTCTGTGGGTGTGGCCTAATTTGTGGGTGTGGCTTGGTGGTCATGTGACTGGCTGGGCATGTCTTGTATGTAAATATTATAAATATTTATATAAATATTGAATTTTTTATAAAAAAGAGCAACTTTTACCCAAAATCAGGCAAAGCAGGCAGGCAGATTGAGTTGCTCACAGAATCACAGATTCATTCAGAGATCTGTGAGACTGGCTACCTGAGTCTGTCATATAAAATTTGCTTGCAAGCAAACCCATAAAATTTGCTAGCAAGCAAACTCACAAAATTAACTCACAACACACCATGTGTGTAATAAATATTGAATTTTTTATTTAAAAAAGAGCAACTTTTACCCAAAAATCAGGCAAACCAGGCAGGCAGATTGAGTTACTCACAGAATCACAGAATCACTTAGAGATCGGTGTTTCTGCCATCGGCTTGCTTAAAAGCAGAGCTGAAGATCTAAAGATTAGCTAGAAAGCAAGAAATCCAATGATTTCCTACTTTCTAGCTAATCTAAATCTCCCGGCACAGCAGAACAACTGATGGTCGGAAGAAGGAAAAATATCAATTTAGCAGGCAAGGTAAGGAGTGAGTGGGCGAGGAGGGTTCCCGCGGGCCATGTGGGTGGTGCAGCCTGGATTAATTGCTTTGGGGGGTGCTCTGGGGTGATATTTCTCTGTGGACCACCAAAATTTTCTCACGGACCACCAGTGGGCCACGGCCCACCAATTGGTGATCGCTGCTTTATACGGCACTAGAAAGACCACATTGTTTGGGTCTCCATCAGGCAAAAAAGATGTTGAGACTCTAGAAAGAGTGCAGAGAAAAGCAACAAAGGTGATTAGGAGACCAAAAACTGCAGAGTATGACGGTTGGTTAAGAGAAGTAGGTACGGTATGTCTAGCCTGACAAAGGAAAGGATTAGGGATGACATGATAGCTGTCTGTCAATATCTGAGGGGCTGTCATAGAGAAGAGAGGGTTGACCAATTCTCCAAAGCACCTGAAGGCAGAACAAGAAGAGGTCCTTAAAGGGGGACCTGCATAAGCACACCAGCATGCCTACCGTCCCTGTCTTACTGTCCCCATTTATCTGTATTTTACTCCCCTCGTTCTTGTTTATGTTCATCCTTATACTTGTTATCTTGTACATATATGACAAACAAACAAATAAATAAGTAACCAATAGAAGATTATCAAGGAGAGATCCAACCTAGAATTAAGGAGGAATTTCCTGACAGTGAGAACAATTAATCAATGTAATGGCTTGTCTTTAGAAGTTGTAGATGCTTCATCATTGGAGGTCTTTAAGAAGAAACTGGATAGCCATTTGTCCAGAATGGTATAGGATCTCCTGCTCAAGCAGGGGGTTGGACTAGAAGACCTCCAAGGTCCCTTTGAACTCTGTTATTCTGTATTCTAGAAGTCTTTTTGTTTTCCACCAAACATATTAAAAATCATAGCCTTGGTTACATTGTCCACTCTCTTTTGTTGCTATACAGTACTGCATCTGAGCTAATGTGATGTCAACTATCTGTTTGTCCCCTTTCTCTTCCCTTCCCCATCCTCACTTTTCCCTTCTTCTATCTTCTCTTGCAAGAGAAAGATGTAAATCTTTGTGTTGCATTGAAAAAGTCCTGGCTCATTCCTTTTTCAAACATGTCCCCTCATCATTTTTGGACTATGTGAAATCTAGCTTCTTTTGTGAACGACAGTCCTGGTCAGAAGCCAAAAGATCAAAATTAGCAGGGATGTGTGACTCACAGTCTTCTTGAAATAAAAACTATTTAAACTACTTATTTAAACATTGGGAGAAAAAAAAAACTACCTTGAATGTCTTTCCACAAAAACTCAACAGGGATCAAAATGATGGAGATTCATGAAGAATCTATCCTTGTTCAGTTTTTGCACAGAAACAACCACCTGCACGTTTGCAAAGCGGTACTGGGTGCATCATACACCTATAAATTGATCTAAAATATCCAAACTCTAACCTTCAACTAAAACCTAACCCTAATCCTAATTCTTCTTTTGCCCAAAATACTGTAGCTAAAGTTTTTCTGATGTTGTTTTTCAAAGAGCAACATAGTTTAAAGATACAATAATTTTAAAATGCATACCATAAGTTTATGATGTTACATGAATTATTACTATTTTATAGGGTGTTCAAAAATAATTGGTAAATGGAAAAAAGTAATCCTGTCTTACATTTATTGTTTTTATTGTCAATTTATGCTTTCTTGCTGCTTGTGAACCAGTGGCCAAGCATCTAAATTTTGGTCACCTATCACCGGGATGCCCTAATAGTCGTAAGCACAAAAAATGGTCATAAGTCACTTTTTTCAGTGCTGTTCTGACTTTGAATGGTCTCTAAATGAATGGTTTTAAATCAAGGACTACCAGTATTTCTATGCTCGCTGTGCTCACCACATGAGAACAATTATCCAGTGAACGGGTTTCCTCCAGAAGTTGTGTGTACCCCATCATTGGATATTTTTAAGAAGATTTTGGGCAGCCGATTCTCCAAACTACTCAAAATTTCCACTACCGGTTCTCCAGAACTGGTCAGAACCTGCTGAATCCTACCTCTGTGTAGCAGGGGTGTTCAACTGGCAGCCCACGGGCCAGATGCATCACACACAGGTCATGCCCATCCCAGCTCTACAAAGAAAAAAGACGTCGCAATATGTCACGTGAAGCAATTAAGTTTGACCCCCAAGATGTAAGGTCTCCTGCACAGGAGTTCGGACTAGAAAACCCCTAAGGTCCCTTCCAACTCTTGTTACTTCTGTTACATTTTGTGAACAGGATAGGCAACCTTAAGGCGATTGCCTGGATAATAGACAAGACCCAAACTTTGCTTTTATTTGCTGAGGCTCTGTTCAGAGCAACCTACAGAGGGCAGCCCAGTATTGTGCAAGAAACAATATGAGGGTAGGAGTAAAAGTAGAGATTTTCTTTTATTACACCCAACTTTTTCTGGGCAAATGCTCTGAAGAATGTTTGTGGGATTGTTAAATCTCATTTGTGGTAGATGGATGCTGATATTAAAAATGCTTTTGGGAGCAACGCTATAGATATATAAGCATAAAGAGATCGCGCCACTGCTGGTATCTCACTTCTTTCCTACAGGAAGGCTTTACCAGATTGCAAAATTCTCAATAACCACTAGAGGACAGTGAAGGGCTAGGGTTAGGCTTGTTGTATGAAATACTACTGTATTCTAGGGCCATCTAATAGTAGGTGTTATTTCTTTTTCTAAGGAAGTTCTAAATTTCTTAACATTTTTGGAAGGAAATTGGATTGCAATTAAGAAAAATTTCTTGGAGCAAACACCTGAAAAAGGTCTTAGAAAAAGAGGAGCTTAACATCTTGTGGGAACGTAAATTATATTCTGGCAGACTCCTGAAACACAACAAGCCAGACGTTGTTATTAGTGAAAAGAAAAGAAAAAAGTAAAAAAGTAAGGTTTCATACTTTTGTACGATTCATAGCTGTAGCAGTATCAGAAGACAGTTTTACTGGCCCCCCCCAAAAAAAACCAAATAGAAAAGTAATAAAAATCTCAGGATTTGCCAATATGCAAAGTTAAAAGATATTAAGCTGGAAGAAAAAAAAATCCATCCAAATACCAATAATAATTGGCATTCTTAGAGCCATGCCAAAGGGATTTAAATTTACCACTTCCTTGGCAGAAGACAAACTTTTACATATTATAAAGAGACCTCCTTGATTCCTGGCCTTCTGATTAGAAGAGTTTTTTCATCTTGATCAACAGAGATCTGGCCAAGAGCAAAACACCTGTTACTCTTGTGACTGAGGATAAGAATGGACTGAGGCCCTTCTACAGTTTCATTGGTTCTGACATAACATGACATATAAGGCAGCTTTTGCAGTTTGTAAATCATGTTTTACAACTGAATACAGAGTGTGGATTCATCCATCTGGAGCTGAATGCAAATGCAGCTCAATGAGACTTGTGTTTCACAAAGTCATTTTGACCTTCAGCTTCAGCCTACCTCCTCAGAGAGCTGGCACAAAGATGGAGGCTCCTCTGTGAGACCTTATCCACAATAAATAGTGGCTTCCTATTTATTACTCTCTTCATCTTAAGCTATTCCCACAGTGCCATTCAATCGACTCAGGGCGTGAGGATGGAAGAGGCACTCTTTGGGGATGGCGAAAGTCCTTTCTTACGTTTGGGTAGGATTATTGGAAGTTTTTGCTCAAAAACTGAGCCTGATAAAATTGAATGATGCAACAGTAGAGGGATATGAGATGACGTGGAGAGAAGAGCTGAGGAAAGATTAAACAGCTGGTCACATCTGCTGGTGCAAAGGATTAATGGCAGCCGCACCAAAAACTGCAATTGGGATGCCAAGTACAAGAAAGCTGCAGGAAGACCTTAAAAGGGGCAAGTGGCATTAATTATTTTCATCTCTATTGACTCGTTGGGTTCCAAAGAGAAAGAGGGGAAAAAAAGAGAAATAAATGAAATGGGATGTTTTTGTTTTTCCAGACCACCAAGCAAAGGCCTTCTCACCCCCTTCCCTTGAACTGGGAGTGGAAAAACCCCGGTTAATAAATTGGCAGCCTGCTATAGTTTAGGTATTCCAAAACCTGGAAAAAAAATGTATGGCATGACATTCTGAGTGTGCCATTATGTTAATACATTCTATTGTGTCTAACTTCTTAATACATGTACATTTTTTTCAGAATTCAGCAAATAACATCAACATCAATTTAATAGCTGGATCACAACAAATAAGCGCAAAACATAATCACCAAACCGGTAGTAACACTGGTTGAATCCCACCCCTGCTCCTGTATGTCCCATGTGATCACAGGATCACTAAATAGAGCTGGCAAAACCTCTTGCCCTACATCTTGGAGAGCCATTGACAGTACTGGTGAATACGGGCTATTGATTTGACTCAGAAGAAAGCAGCTTGCCACATTGTTATACTGTAAGAATTGGTGAAACTTCATATAAAAACTGGCAAGTTTTGTTTTGTTCATTCGTGTATTATGAGAAGAGTTATCATGCTGGAAAGGTCAGTTGATGCTAATCAGTTTATAAATACATAATAGAATGATTAAAAAGTTATAATGTAAAATGTAAACAACAGCATAATTCTAAAAACATAATGCAGTATATTATCCAACACAAGTTGATCAGAAATTGCTGCATTTTTAAACAAGCTCTTACAAGAATGCTGATCATGCCATCAGATCAGGCAGAAGGTGTCTGAAATCTCATGAGAAGTTTAAAATTTCTAATGTTTTGCAAATTATTTTGATAGTGTGGAGGTACCTTGACATCTATCATCATGATCGAGCTTTTTCTTAAAAGAAAACTTTTAAAAACTCTATTGTGCTTAATAATTTCTGTTATTTCAATCATTTCATTTCATTATTTTATTTCTCATATATATAGGAATATATATATATTCATATGTGTATGTGAGTGTATGTGCATACACATACATAAACACACACACAGACACCTTTCTTGGATTTCTTTTTAATTACTCCGATTTTGAAATAGAACAGCCCTTTTTTTCTGTCAGCAGAAAAATGAACATGAATTGCATATGGTTGTCATATTGTTCGACTGAGGTTTTACCAGCACAATCTAAGCAACCTTTCAATTTGCTTTCCAAGAGAAAGCCACAATAGCCTAGCAGGCCTTCTTCAATAACTTTATTTCTTGATGCATAACTACTGGTAAATCAGCTGTTATTTTGGTCCAAGATCTTGTAAACAGAAACTGTGAGTAGATTCCCAGGAATTACTAACATAAGAGACATTTTCTGTTTCCTCTTCTCCAAAGCCACGCTGGCTGGTGGCTTTCACATTTCAATCTTTTCAAGTATCGGTTTAAGCAAGGCCAAGCTGTAGGGGCTTCTTTCTCTGTCACAACAGCCATTAAAGGCTGAAGATTAATACTGCCTGAAAATAAACCTCAGCTAACAGTAATGCATGATATACTCCCGAACCATCCTACAAAGAATGGCAGCATCTCTTTTCGTCAGGAAAATTATCATTTTATCTCTGTTGTCCTGGGAGTGCCATTGAACACAGAAGTCATATTGAGTGCTGACTGGATTGGTAAAAACAGTCTCCAGAAGACTCTGCAGAAGGGGTGGGGGAGGGAAGAGGTGGGCTTCTGCCAGTTTGCACTAAACTGGCAAATCCCACCATTGGCTGGCCCCACCTTTGCTCATTTTTGGCCTGTTTTATGGGGTGTTTTGGGGGGCTTTTAGAAATGCCACTTTCAGTTTTTAAATAGAAATGCAGAAATATCCAGCTCTTGCTTCAGTATTTTCCTCAGCCTCTGACTTCCTCTAACTAAAGGACCAGATTTTTCCTAGCTTGTCTTGGCTGCATGACTCAGGCACTTGAAGCCTAGACTTGGTGGAAATATCAGCAAAGCCTCCCTTCCCAAAGAGGAGCTCTTTCTCTCACTCTGGATGGACAAGGCAGAACAACTGCCCCATTTTCTGCCTGGAAAAAGGATTTTGTTCCTTACGACCTCAAACGTAGGATAACCCTTCTTTTCGAGTTGTGCAGTAGATCACCACCTCTGTTTTTTTTTTAGTTTTAAAAACTGTCCACAATTTCACAAAGATCCCTCAGCTCGAAGGATTTTAGTCATCTCATGCCCAAGGAAGCACAGTGGCTAGCATGGTTGAGACTCTGGGTTGGAGGTTAACAAGCCCATGTTCAAGACCCAAGTGTTGCCGTGTGGTGGGGTGAGCTCACATCCTTTGCTCCAGCTGATGCCAGGAATATGAAAGAAGCCCCCAAATGGGGATCCTACAGGCAATGATGATGTCACCAGCTAATCTTTTCAACCTAGAAGTGCTTTGGTGCTTTTGACCTGAGTGAAATGTGATCTCATGCCAAAATACCGTATCAGACCTCTAGAAACTCATGGGATTTTTTTCATTCTCACTGATTTGGTAATCTAGTAAGGTTTGGTCATTTTTATTTTAAAAATGTTAGAGGGGTAGCATTAAAAAGTATGGTGTATAATACAGATGCTACCTTGTCAACTCCTGATCTATGTTCATCTATCACAAAGAATAATAAATCTTTAGCATAAATTTATATTACAAAAGCTGTATCATCACTAACTCAAAGAAGAGCTGGATGTAGAAATCCCTGCTCTAATAAAAACATCTTGTCCTGTTTTCCCTTCCATGAAGGTCTCTCCTACAAAACTAAGATAATCTACTGCAAGCAGAGGTGGGCTGCAGCCAGTTCTCACTGGTGGTAAGATTCTGCGCAGTTTGGTGAACAGCGCAAAGCCCACCACTGGTTGGGTAGATAACATCATCAATACTAGAAGGGAGTGGAGTTTGCTCTTATTTTCATATACTACTGGATTACCCTATCAGTGTTGATCAGTTGCTTCACAGTGTTTTGATTGGTGCCAGATCTCTACCGTCTTAGGTAGAGAAGAGCTATTCTCTGCACCCCTCCCTCAAATGTTCTTTAAAATACAGAGTTTCCCAGCATTCCTTCAGGAACCTCCAACATGCAAACTGTGGTTACTCATCCTAAAATGAATCCTCTTTACCTGGAGCTTCAAATTTTGCTGTTTGCTGGGAAGGTGTGTAGCTAAAAGTCAGTCTACATTTAGTGTACATCTGACTTTGGGGATATTTCTTCATAACCAAACAAAAGTGTACTTTCTGTGCAGTTCACACCCCTTGCTTGCTGAATGTGGATGTCATAAAACAGAGCTTCATTAACTCCCACACCTCATTTTGACTGGGAGAATGCTGCAGGAGACTGAGTGCTGTCACGCTCCCTGGGCATGCCCACCCAGCCGCACCCATCCAGCCAGTCATTAGGGTAGAGAACCAGTTGTTAAAAAATTTGAAGCCAGCCACTGACTGCAAGGAATAGCTAAACCAGAATGTGATGGTTGTGAAGGTATGCAATATTATAGCACCCTGATGGTGCAGGGGTTAGAAGGCAGTATTGCAGGCTAACTCTGCCCACTGACAACAGTTTGATCCTGACCAGTTCAAAGTTAACTCAGCCTTACATCCTTCCAAGGTGGGTAAAATGAGGACCCAGGTTGTTGCGGGCAATATGCTGACTCTGTAAACTGCTCAGAGAGGGCTGTAAAGCACCATGGAGGGGTGTATAAGTGCTATTGCTATATAGCTGAAATTTACAATGTAGCCTCATACAACAGTTCTTTTTCCTTGCTGATCTGAAACTCCATTAAGGGTTTGGGGTGGTTTTTTTTTTTTCTGACTTAAAAACAGAAATCTTTTTTGGCTTGCCTAGCTGCTCATCAAGTAATTAATTTATTCCCAGCATATTATGCTCAACATGCATCTAAAAATAAGAATAGCATTGGAGCCAGTAGCACTGTAATGAACCATTGCCTAGGGCTTTATATAGAAATCCAGCTATTTTGTGCACTTTGTGTATTATGCGTTAGGATTTGCAAGGTCTTAATCATCAAATGACCCATCAGCACCAGCCTCCTGTGCCAGAAGAGGCAGGGAAGGAGACCTCCCAGTTGGGGCCTAGAAAAATGTGTGTGAGAGAGGAAGGTTCAGGCTTTTGACTTGCCTGCTCTGGCACAGGCTCTCTGGCCAGCATCATGTCAGCTTCCCATGTTGGGGTTTTCAAAGACACACTCCTCTGAGGACCCATTGGGTTACTGCCCAAGGATTTTCTGTGGTTTATCTCTGGTTCTGCCCCCAAGAGAAAATGAATAACTGCCTCCATTAAGTGGCAGTTTGTCAGCAGTCCGTGTTCCCTGGATCAAGATGATGCCATTTTAGACAATGGAAGATGGGACCGTTGTTGGCTCATGGTGAAAAGTGTGCATCGTTCTTTAGGAAACTGATCTGTGCCATCTTGGTTTAGACTTTAGGACTGGGATTGGTGATTTAACCTCTGCAATGACCTATGCTCTGTTTTGGACTGTAGATCAAAGCTGTAAGCAGAAATGGAGGCTGCCTTTTGCTTGCTTCAACATTGCTTCTTATGGATCATTAAATTTGCCTTGTCTGCTGGCTATCAGTGTGCAGAATACACAGTGCTCTCTTATTTTCCATGCTGTTCAATATTCTATACAGGTAGTCCTTGACTTACAATAATTCATTTGGTGACCGTTCGAAGTTACAGCGGTATTGGAAAAAGTGACTTATGACCATTTTTCACACTTTTGACCCTTGCAGCATCCCCATGGTCACATGATCAACATTCAGATGCTTGGCAACTGGTTCATATTTATGAGCATTGCAGTGTCCCAAAATCATGGGATCACCTTTCGTGACCTTCTAAGAAAGTCAACAGGGAGGCCAGATTCATTTAAAATCGGGTTACTAACAACAACATCAGTGATTCACTTAACAACTGTGGCAAAAAAAGTTGTAAAATGGGGCAAAGCTCACTTAACAAATGTCTGACTTAGCAACATAAATGTTGGGCTCCATTGCGGACATAAATTGAGGACTACCTGTACCCAGCTGCAGTCTGTCATCATGCTGGCTGGGTTCACACCATACCCTAAGGCAAATTAATCATTTTATATTATGGCCTAGCAGATTATGTCAACCCAGCCATGACTGCTTTGATCTTGTCCACCACCCCCCCACCCCACCCACCCTAGTCATGACTTAACCTTGTGCCTTTGCACTCGCTGGTCAAGATGCCACGAAAAGGAGGGAGCAAATTTACTTGGAGAGCAATTCCATGGAATGAGTTTCCCCAGTATAGTGACCTCAAGGGCTTTCAGACTTCAATACCCAGCCTTTCTACCTATTGTGGCTAGGGCTCAGCAAGTGTTTCCAAGAGGCTTCATCAAGGGAATTAGAGGATCTAGGCTGGAGAATATTGGCGGATGTTTGTATGAATGTCATGGATGAAACTTCATCTTCAAGGGGTGTCCCCAGGCAAAGCCTATTCTGAAAGGATATCCAAAGCAAATTGAACTGCAATTGAGAGACATTCTTAGAGAAAGCAAAAGTGTCATGAGAAAACCAGCCAAAACTCAAGGATTTGGCTTGTTCCAAGGTTACCATCAGGTTTTGTGCAAAATAACCTGGAAGCAAATTTTATGTTTCTCACTCAGCACAAATGTCTGGGGAAGTTTAAGCTTCCTAAACTTTCCTATTAACCTTTCCGTATTTCCTATTTTTCATTGATACGATTATTTTCTACCTAGATTGTGCCTTTAAAGGTTTTTCAACACAGGTTTCAAGTTCAACAGCATCAAAAGAATTTGTTGTATGGCAGTCGTTCCCATTTATATGACCTTCAGCATGTTCTTCAAACAGAGACAGCTAGGATGCTTGTCAAGGTCTATGAGCAAAAAAATTGTCATCACTAAAACAGGGCATAGGAGCTAGAAGCTGGAAGTGCCAGCAATAGCAAACCCTGGATCTTTTGAAGGTGTGCATTTCACAAAAGAAAGCTAGCCTGTGGCTGATGAGGTTTCTTCATTTTATGAATGCCTGGACCAGAACCTTTTCAAAATAAAGGGTGGATATGTGCTTATATGGCAAGGCCAATCTGCTGTGATACAATCCTTAAGCTGCAGAGCAGAAAATCGAGTTAGTGACTACTGCCAAAGCATGAATCAGTTACAAAATGT
The DNA here is from genome assembly GCF_049901715.1 of Pseudonaja textilis. Classification (NCBI taxonomy): domain Eukaryota; kingdom Metazoa; phylum Chordata; class Lepidosauria; order Squamata; family Elapidae; genus Pseudonaja; species Pseudonaja textilis. Next base: position 122,826,149 of record NC_141990.1, on the reverse strand, counting down.
GAGCTTGAGGTATGCTTCTTTTTTCCATTCTCTAATATTTCTCTACAACTCAAACAATTGCTCATAATTAAGCTGATTTGACAAGCAGACGCTGGCAGGAAACATTGTGCTGGCTGCGATCCCAATGAACTTCATTGTATTAGATATAGGACCATGACATCAGTTCCTTCCATTGCACAAAGGAAGAATTACATTTGCAGAGCAGCAGATATGATTTTTAAAAAGGGAGAGGGGGAAATGGCATTTATTTCATTGCTTTTGGCATCCTTTGGCTTTCAGAAAAGAGTTGTGCATGCATGATTATATAGAGAAGCAAGGATTGATTGTACTATTCAGCATTCTGTGATTCTTATTATACACTTTTGGGTGCATATTGCCACAAAAATGGATTTGAATAGTTCCCACTCAAGATTTAGATGGCTCTGACCCTGTTGGTTTTTCATAAGGCCTTTAAAGACTAGGTTGTCCCATCAAGCCTTGAACTGGACACTAAGTGAGTTTGGAGTTGAATGATTTCTATGTTGGGAGGTTTTAAAGTTAGATTTCAGTGCCTTGGTACCATGCTATATTTATCATTTGTCAGGAAGAAAATCTATCTGGGTGGACACCAAGAATCAACACCAACTTGATGGCACATAATCAAACAATCATAAGGTTGTCATAATTATTTTATTTAGTTTGTTAGTGCTGTTTTAAATTATTGTTAGCTACGAGGAGTCATACTGAGACAGGCAATTCTATAAAGCTTTCAAGCACTTGTCTAAAGCATGGTACAATTTTAGGGTTTAATGTCCAGGATAGCAGGATAAGATGAAAATATGCTTCAGGTGGGATGTCTGAACAGGCTGAATACTGTTAAAGACTGTGTTGAAATCTTGACTTCTTTCATTCTATGGTGTACAAGATTCCCAGAGGAGAATATCCTTGCAGTGATTAAACAATAACCAGCTTTTGGGGGGGAATGGACTTTAGTTCTAAACTTTGTCCACACCGAAAGACTATAGCTTTTATCACAAAAATACTGAAGTTATCTAGAGGATTCTTGCACAATTCAGGAGGATGAATTGGTGATCAATCGATAGGGATTCCTTGTTCAACTCATTCATGCTATGAACAGGAGGAACAGAACTTACTTCTGGGGTTCTATCATGTATTTCCTTGTCCATAGTAATCAAGTGGGTTTCCTTTTCCTCCCCCATCCCCCGCTTCAGTCTATTCTCATCTTTTGCATAATGTAGACCTCAGCAGGATTTCAAATTCCTATAGACAAAAGAACTGGAAAATGAACAGGCATAAATATTCTCCAGATTTTGACCTTGTTTAAATTCCAGGAAACAGCAAGTGCCTGTGGTGTCTAATGGTTACTATGGCTCCTGTACTACATGAGACACTTTGGGTGGAAAAAGCCTCTCATACATAGTCAATTGATGGGAACGGAATGGTGTGCTGAATTGCTCAGCAGGTTTGCCAATGGACAGCTTTATTAGATTGATCTGTTTAGACAAACACCACTGAAAGATGGATGTCAACAAAATTAGTGAAGGGGGCAGCGACCCCTTCCTTGCTGGAGACAGCTGGGAACAAGACTCTGAATATACAATAAGATTAAATATTGTAGCTTTTAATGTGTAGGTTCACTACAGGTTCTTAGATGAGACTTTTCCTATCTAGTTTTGTAAAAGGCGGAACTGTGATTAATCCGGACTACGGCTCAGGGACTGCAGAAATGTATTGGGCAGGAGCCAGATTTAATTCTATATAATTCTACATAAAATTAACATCAAAAAGATGTCAGGCAATCATGACAAATTATGAGTTGTATCCACGGGCTTTCCCAACATTTTGACATTGCTTTGACTTCCTCTAATCTCACCATAAATTAATGCATTTCTCAAATTTGCTCTGGAAATTTGGGGTTCCATGAGGAATTGATTTAGGAAGAAATCAGGATCTTCTCTAAATACAGTTTAGATGGGATCGAGTGTCTTGCTATAATATGAACCAAGCCACAAATTCTCTCTCCACTATAAAATGTAAAAACAAGTTTGCTAAACAATTATGAAAATATTGTAGTTGAAAGTGTGGATAGACAGCAAAGCTCTTCCCTTCTTATCGAGGTCTCAGCCTATGAAAAAGCACCCAGGTCTCCAGAGATTATCCAAACGAAGATGAACATAGTAGCCAAACAAATGTGGCTACAAAACACCATCTGGCCTACTTCTGGGAATATCTGTGTTAATGAGATTGTCAGCAGATGGCACCTCTAGTTTTATTGGGGTAGGGTTGGGGCTTTCCCAGAGAGAAATTGAAGAGAAAAGATCCCTTTGGGCCCCACTTTTATTGAAGCTGTCTTATGAGATTTGTGTGCTGCTGTGACCTTTTATTTCAATTGTGTTTGTCCCTATGTTTCAGTCCAGCTGGGAAGAACAAGCCTCAGCGTAGACATTCCTTCCTTGTCAACAGCCTCCGGAGTCACACTGAGCAATAACTTCTAAAAAGTTATTTTCTTAGTTCAGTTTGGTGGAAACCAATATGATGAAACCAATACGACGAAACCAAGAATGCCATATAAAGGACTCATGCGTCAGCTATTTATAGACCTGCTGGGAAAACACAGTGTTACAAAGTTTTAATCTTCAGATTAGACATATGCTGACATTTCATGCTGAAAATAATAAATGTAAAATAATGGTATATCTTGATTGTCTTCCACTAATATCAGAGTGCGTTTAAGCTTATTGAAAGTTTATTTAATATATTAGTCAAGGTTTAAAAGGTAATTAACAAAAGTTTGCAAACAATGATTCAGTTCTTGTTTTTAAACCAAGATAATCATCACGGTATTATAAAAGCTAAGACAATTTTGGTCTAGGCAAAAACATGTTTTAACAAACATGGCATAGCATATGTGATGTCTATTAAATAATAGTATAGAACATATGGCCAAAGGAGACGGTAGCTTTTGCTAATTCTTGATTGATCTAAAAAACTCAAAATCCCTAAGTTGGATCAGTCCTGTCAAGTATTTGGAAGGGAGGGTTCCAGGAATTCCAAGGACTAATCTGAAAAAATGAGGAAAGAGAGAGAAAAGAAGAAAGCAATGACAAAAGCAATCCAGAAGAAAGCACTGTTACCAAGGAATATGTACAGATGTATCCATTTAATCACCAGGAATTGAGCAGCTCTTTTGATTCTTGCAGATATAAGGTCAGGTTGACAATAATTTGCATAAGGAATTAATCAGCAAAGGCAGGAAGATAGAAGTAATCAATAAAAAAGAATATTCAGGGATTGAAAGAATATTTTCAGGGTTGAAATGAGGGGTCATTGGTGCTTCCCAAGCTTGGTTGTTTTCTTGCAGACGGACGTTTCATTATCCAAACTAGGTAACTTCATCAATGCTGGCTATTATTTATCAAGTTTGTTATGATATGTACAGAATAATCCCTGAGTAACAAGGATATGCATATGGAAACGTTTATGAGAATAGTTATGAATAATTATCCAGCCACACACAGATACACTAAATTGAGTTAAAGCTTACTTTAAGAAATAGCACACTCCAATAAATGGTCCAGGTCATATAGGTTTAACAGTCCAAAGAATATCCAATTACAAAGTCTTCTTACCGGTTGCCTTTGTCATTTACAGTAAACAAAAATATCGAAGTATAAGCACAGCATAAATACAACAGAGAACCTCAGATAGCAACAGAATGTCAGAGAGAGCAAGCTATGATCTCTAGCTCCCCCTTATGGTAATTTGCAATATAATCAACCAATCGGAATATAGTATAAATCAATACAGTGATTTTGTCTTAAAGCTACAAACATACATTGTTGGTTTATATATTGCCAACCCAACTAATTGGTGGACAGATTCCTAACAAAGTTCTTGGTGACTTTCCCCCCATGCTCTTCCATTAATTCAATGCATTGTTCTGTGAATACTAAATAAGCTAATATTTTCTACATAGCATAGTGCCTTCACCAACATTCAACTGTATTTTCATTGAGAACTGTCTTAAGCCATTCAGATGAGATGAAGAAATTAAATTGGCAGGGTAGCAAGGACAAGCTTGCAGAAATATAGCTGATTGATGCATTCATTGATACCCAGATTTCCACCAAAACAATTTCTGCTTTGATAACTGATTCAAGAATTCAGCTAAATACTGGGCTATTCTAACTTTGGAACAAGCTGGATTTTGTGGTATTTGACTATGGGGTCCCCTGTCAGGCATTTGAGGGTGTCCGTCACAGGTGCCAATCCAGAGGGTGTTAGAGCAGCACTTTCTACCTCAGGCTTATGAGGAGTTCCTGAGATCAGCTCCTGCCTGCACAGTTCGTGGGCGCACTCAGTGGTGGATTAAGGCCTAAGCACTGACAAATCTTGGTGCCCCCCTTCTTTGTACATATTGTACAAATGAAGACAAATTCTCAACTTTGTGGCACCCCCTTTGGGCCTGGTGCCCTAAGCATGTGCTTAGTCTGCTTAATAGTTAATACACCACTGGATGCATGCCTGGAGAGGATGACTAGGGGTGAGGGGAGAGTTGAGGCTGCCATCTTTCTGTGACTCATCAGAATGGCCTGAATGTTAAGGATGTGTTCCTGGTTACTTTTGGGGGCTTCTTTTGCTCCTGTTTCTCCCCTTCATGTGAATGTCGTTGCAATTTGAGGGCAGCTCACTTTATGTAACTTTTCCTTTCTTTTTTTCAAAAGCTTTGTTTTCCTTGCAAAGGACATCTTGGTTTGATTTTTGGAGTGCCAGTCTGATGGGGTGGTGGGATGGGTAAGACTGAGAGATGTGAACCGGATGTGGTTGATAAACATATCTTTGAATAGAGCTTGTCCAAAGGGCCAAAGGAAGGGATGGGGGACTTTTATATCTTGCAATGATCAGGGGATTTTAAGTGCTGCTATTTCTGGACCTTCCCTTCACTCTCCCTTCACCTTTGGTATTCCCCCCCCACCTTTTTTTTTTCTCTTCCGTTGATGTTTGTCTGGACAATGCAGAAGAAATGGGTGAAGTTATGAAAACACACTGGCATTATTCTGCTGGAAAAGTTCATGGGAGACAAGAAACCTTCCCTGTACAGAGGGACGGCACTCCCCGTACAGAGGGACGGCACTGAATGATCCAGTTAGCCTAATCATGTATTGTCACCCACTGTGGAAAGGTGAGTGGGTCAGTAAATAAGTCAAGGCCCTTGCAGGAATAGAGATCTTACATTAATTACAAGCAATGCAGTTAAGCCTTTACATTTGTTTCCGTTGAACTTGTGGGGTTTTAAACAACTTTGGACAGCTTTCCCCAGAAAGATTCAAATTTCACCCCATTCCCTAGATATATGTAGGAGCAGAGAGAAAAGAATACAGATAGCTTATATGAGTGCCAAAAGAGTCAGGTCTATGCTAAGTAATTAATATAGTATGTGCTTTGATCTCAGGTTCTTTCTCTAGCCCAGTTGTAAAACCCTTTGAAGTAAATATCATGCCAGTGATTAATTTTGGTTTGGAAGTCTTGCTGCTTTTTAGTTAAGTGCATGTTGCTTTGAATCACAAACCCCTTTCACATTTTCCACTTGGTCCTAAATACCAGTATGTGGATCGGCCCAGTCCATGATGTTTTCCATGCTGCAAAGGCATCCATACTTCAATGGATGACATTGAAGTGAACGTCTGTGGAAAATAAGTGAACAAAAGGAATATTTGAACAGGTTTTTTTTTAAACTGTGTATCTTGTTCCTGGCAGTCAAAACTTTTTTTGCTTTTTGTGGACCTTATCATCTCTTCCTGTTTCTCTGTCTTTGGTTTCAGATTCCTAAAATTCAACTTGGACATGTAGTTTTATATTTGTTATTCTGTCACTTGTATCCTGTGAAGTATCCACACGCAAGAAAGGAAATCCAGGAACTTTCAGACAATTTCTGTTAGATTATACTAGTTTTTATTTTGAAAATTTATCCCGTTGATTTTTGTTACAATAATAAACAAAAGTCTCTTAAGTTCGATTCAGGTGCTATTTATACCTCAACCAGTTTTCCAGCAATGTTAAAGCAGGAATGATTGTAAAAATGCTGAAACTGTTAAACAGTTCAACCTTTTTTTAAATATAACATCCATAGTTTTATGAAATTGGCCAGATTTTTTTTTTTATGCCATGAAAAGGCATGAAAAGTGAGCTGAATTTGTTGCTGTCATCTTTGTTGAAAGCAAAGCATTTCTGAGGTAACTGATCAGCAAAGCATTTCTGAGGTGACTGAAAACTACCACACTGGGTAGTAGACAGTAAGCCATGTTCTTTTCTGGTAATTTGCCAGGCCACATTTTGAAAACTGTGACAGATTTGGTCAATTCCCAGGCTTTGTGCAGAGGTCTTGACATACACTAAAGAAACTTTAGAGAGAGAAAAAGCAATGTCTAGTATTATAAGTTCAAACATTATGCTATTTGGCTTTTTTCTTTTTAACCGTAGGGCAATGCATCTCAAACACTGTCCCAGCTAAAACCAATAAAAGAAACATTTTGGTTTCGGTGCACAACTGCCAGGTCAGGCAAGCACTATGCTATAAAGATTCTTCATCATACTACGCTTCCCTCCTTGAAAGAGAACAGAATAATCTTGTCTGATAATAGAAAAAGCACATGCTTTTATGGACTCTTGTTGCCTTTCAACCATGAATTTCATTTTTGCCAGTTTCAGGGATTTCAGAGAACTGGGAGACAGAAGGGTAGGGAGATTAAATATATCCTTTGTTATGAACAGCTTTCTTCTTATGAACAACTATTTTCTGTCCTTGGGAAAAACACACTAAATAACCTTTTATGGTAATGTGTGAAGGGTATGTGAGCAAGTTTTTCATTCCACAGGTTAACCTACTCAGGACTACTTAGTTGAATTATGTGTGTGAGAAAGTATTCCTATGGCAAAAAACCTCAGTATGCAGTAATCCAGCTTTCACACCATACAGTACAAGCAACCTCAGGCTTTTTTCTCTTTATTATTTTTGTCTGCCGTCCATCGTAGGAATACTGCTAAGAAGTAATCATCGGTATTTCATGAATATTTTTTGTCTTATATTTTATCAGGGATTTAAAAACTGTAGGCAGCTGCACAAACTAACTTGACAAAGAGAGCAGAGCATCCTCAGTTGATCCATAGCACAGTAAATTATGAAAAACCATTTGCTTCATGGACAACTTTGCCTGCCATTTTGCTGCTAGGCAAAATGCGAACAGGAAATTAGATCTAATTAAACACAAATGCTACAAGAAATTTTGAAAACAAACCCACCAAGTAATAAACCCAACAACATAACAAACAACAGAATTCTATATTTCTGCAGAAAAGTAGACAGTCCTGATATTAATCTTAAATTCAACAGAAACATACCAACTTTTTTGCCCCTTAAATTGTCACTGGGAGTCACATGAGCATCTGCCGAAGATTAAAAATCTGCAACAGGGTAGGTGCAACATTTGTGGTTGAAGTTGTGTGCCTTTCATGTGTGACATCACTGCACTTACAAAAGGGACAGGCATTCTATTGTGATGTCACATCTGCCACCTTTCACATTTTGGCGCCTCCTGTGAATGCTTCTGGTCTACAATAATTGGGCCTGGTGCCTAACTTGAACGCCCTTTCTGTCATTTTTTTCACGTATAAAAAGACAGGCCTTCTGCATGATTTTCTAATCACAACTCAACCATTTTTGAGGCCACATGTTCATATTGTCTCAACTCATGCCTGCAATGCCCACAGTCAAGGCAATTTACCTTTACCCTTAGTCTGTTCCAGCCGAAGAGAGTTTTCTGTCTTTCGCTAGACAAGTGTATGGATAATTTACCGTTCATCCGTGAATTTTTGGTGAGGATGTGGCTAAGGGTTGCTTTCCCTGAGGAGGCCATTAAATGAATGTATGTGTTGGTTAAGCAGAGCATGGGAAGCCTCAGGGATAGGGGCCTAGCACAGGCACAGGCCTGCTTGGCCTAGGCCTCCCCCACCCTGCAGCATTGTCTGCTCCGCTTCCTGCCCCCTGAGTTCACTGCAGGCCTTGACCTGCTCCCAACCTGGCCATTCAGCCACCCAAGGCAAGCCAAAGGTGGGCAGTGTGAGACTAGGCCTAAGCCACCGTATCTAAAGATAAGCATGCAAAGCAGGGTGGACAAAAGCCAGGAAAAGCTCCCTCAAGGAAAGTAGATAAGAAGGAACCAAGTCCTTAAGGAAACAGGGAAAAAAATGTCACCCAAATCAGACAAAAGAAGTTGGGCCTGAGCACAATAGGAATCCCTGGACCTATTTGCAGTACAGCACCTGTATACACTGATCTTCTGGAAAAACACACCTATTATTAAATACAGTGGTATCTCAGTCCTTGTTCATTGGTTCTGGGAGGTGCAATGAATACCAAAAATGACAAGTATCAAACAAATTTTTCCCACAAGGAATAGCATGAGGCAACCAACACCAGTTTCTAGCTTGTGCATTGAGTACCAAAAAACCAACTTGTATCGGGACAAAATTTTCCTGCCCCACATTGTCAATCTTTAAGCTGGGTTATTTCTGAACACTGGTCAACTTCCAGCCTAAATCCTAGAAGTTGTCTGTTAATAAGGTAGCAATTTTTGGACCAATGTACATCACTTCACTCCTGTTTATGATAAATTACATTCATTACCTTAATACTACTTTCTGCAGGACGCTTAGTTACATTTTGAACCTTTTTCGCATTGTAAACCTGTTGATAATTTGGAGTCAGCTGCAAACCTGGTCATCTCTCATTTCCCAGGCAGTTGAAACTATATGGTCCCATTGTAGAACAATGGCTTTCATTTTTTCATAATATACACCAGCCATTTATCTACACTGCTCAAAAAAATAAAGGGACACTTAAACAACACAATGTAACTCCAAATCAATCTTCTGTGAAATCAAACTGTCCACTTAGGTAGCAACACTGATTGACAATCAATTTCACATGCTGTTGTGCAAATGGAATAGACAACAGGTGGAAAGCAGAGGCAGTTAGCAAGACATCCCCAATAAAGGAGTGGTTCTGCAGATGGTGACCACAGACCACTTCTCAGTTCCTATGCTTTCTGGCTGATGGTTTGGTCACTTTTGAAAGCTGGCGGTGCTTTCACTCTAGTGGTAGCATGAGATGGAGGCTACAACCCACACAAGTGGCTCAGGTAGTGCAGCTCATCCAGGATGCCACATCAATGCGAGCTGTGGCAAGAAGGTTTGCTGTGTCTGTCAGCGTAGTGTCCAGAGCATGGAGGCACTACCAGGAGACAGGCCAGTACATTGGGAGACGTGGAGGAGGCTGTAGGAGGGCAACAACCCAGCATCAGGACCGCTACCTCCGCCTTTGTGCAAGGAGGAACAGGAGGACTGCAAGAGCCCTGCAAAATGACCAACAGCGGGCCACAAATGTGCATGTGGCTGCTCAAACGGTCAGAAACAGACTCCATGAGGGTGGTATGAGGGCCCAACATCCACAGGTGGGGATTGTACTTAAAGCCCAATACCGTGCAGGATATTTGGCATTTGCCAGAGAACACCAAGATTGGCAAATTCACCACTGGCACCCTGTGCTCTTCACAGATGAAAGCTGGTTCACACTGAGCACGTGGCAGATGTGACAGGGTCTGGAGACACCATGGAGAACGTTCTGCTGCCTGCAACACCCTCCAGCATGAGCAATTTGGCAGTGGGTCAGTAATGGTGTGGGGTGGCATTTCTTTAGGGGGCCACAAAGCCTTCCATGTACTCGCCAGAGATAGCATGACTGCCATTAGGTACCGAGATGAGATCCTCAGATCCCTAGTGAGACCATATACTGGTACGGTTGGCCCTGGGTTCCTCCTAATGCAAGACAATGCCAGATCTTATGTGGCTGGAGTGTGTCAGCAGTTCCTGCAACATGAAGGCATTGATGCTATGGACTGGCCCTCCAATTGAGCATATCTGGGACATCATGTCTCGCTCCATCGACCAACCCCACGTTGCACCACAGACTGTCCAGGAGTTGGGGGATGCTTTAGTCCAGGTGTGAGAGGAGATCCCTCAGGAGACCATCCGCCACCTCATCAGGAGCATGCCCAGGCGTTGTAGGGAGGTCATACAGGCACATGGAGGCTACACACACTACTGAGCCTCATTTTGACTTGTTTTAAGGACTTTACATCAAAGTTGGATCAGCCTATAGTGTTTTTTTCCACTTGAATTTTGAGTGTAACTCCAAATCCAGACCTCCATGGGTTGCTAAATTTGATTTCCACTGATAATTTTTGTGTGATTTTGTTGTCAGCACATTCAAATATGTAATGAACAAAGTATTTAATAAGAATATTTCATTCGTTTAGATCTAGGATGTCTTATTTTTGTGTTCCCTTTATTTTTTGGAGCAGTGTATATTTTCTACTTTGTTTTTTTTAAATCAATCCATGAGACAAGCCTGTTTATTCACTGACTCCAATAAGGAATTTCATCAAAAGGCACCACACAGTAAAAATAAACTTCACTTATTATCCCCAGGCACACCCAATGTAGGTTTAAAGTGAGAAAACTCAAAACTTTGCTAAAGCTATATCTGGCTATATGCTTGATGCTTCAACTAAAGCATGGCTTTGCAGTTTATTTAGTATAGACCTTAAGTTAATCAGCCTGCCACTTTTTAAGATTACACCTCCCATCCTCAAAAGTCTTTTAAAAATCAGTGTTATATTGGCAGCTCTCCAGCAGTCTGGTACAAACACATCTGAGGCATATAGAATATCTTTCTGTTAGCAGAGGTGTCTCCTGATCAAGAGACTTTCCACAAATAGAAAATAATAATTGTAAAAGCACAATGTGAACAGATGGATACAACAGTATGTGAAAAACCTATCACATAAGAGACTTTAAAAAAATGGAGAAACTTTTTTTGCAGATAAATGCAGAAAGAAATGGGGAGGGCCAGGATTGCAGATGAGAAACAAATAATATAGATGATATTTTTGTTATTTGTGTGTGTATGTGATACCCTTTAATATACAATAAATAGGCAATTTTTGTCTTGAAGAAATGGGGTTTGCATTTTTCAAAGCAGATACGAGGCAAGCATAATGAAGAACATCTCTTTCCCTGGGATAAAAGGAAAACCACAGCAATAAAGAGAAGTGGACAAGATTTATTTTGTATATTTTTTTTTCTGCAAGCAAAACTGCTTTGATATAAAATGAGTCCAATGATACAAAGCTATCATCCACTCAAGCAAAAGAAAACCTCACATTACAATGAATGCAGGTTATACTGATATTCTAATGCTAGTGTAACATCCCCCCTTCCCCCGGACCAAGATTGTTTCTGCCGTCTTTTAAAGCAACAGCACACTGAAAACCATGGGAATATATTGCAATATGTATGAATTTCCTGGAAGAAATTGTTTAATTAATATAATGGCAAAAAGAACTGTATCTTCACATTGTTGTTTAAGTTTCGGTCACATGGTATTAACGTCCATGTTGTTAGTTCAAAATGTATTATTTAGGTTTTTGTCATCTGTATGAAGATCAAGTTCTGAGGTATCCTTTACTGTAAATGATGAAGCAACAGGCCAGGCGGATGTATGATGCAAAGAGTTAGCGATAAAAGCTTTTAGTGACTTCTCTATATGTTACTGCAAACAACTGTTAGTTTACATTAAAAAAATGTTCTCCTATTCACATAGAATATGGCATAAACAAAAGAAAAGTTAACAAAAACTATACACATAAAATATCAAGACCGATACACAAATAAGGCCATTTGCAAAATTAAAAATCCAACTCTTGCCATATTTCACAATAATTTCTACAGGATAATTTACATCTTAGAAACTTAAATATTTAATGCACAGAAGAAAAGAAAAGACTTTGAGAAGCCAACTGCACTATCTCTTGGAGGACTTGTCTAATTTTCTGACTAGCAATCGTTTTTGTGGGGTTGGAATTTTGGAAGGCTTTCCCGAGGCAGACCGAGAATTCGGTCGGGATCTTGGTCTAATTGGGGTATGAACAGTTTCTGACATATCTGAGCACACTGACTGGATTTCTGAAATGTCAAAGTCAGAGGCATCACTGCCCCGACGGCTGCTCGCTCTGCTCCCGGCTTTACTTCCAGCACGACTTCCAGGCCTACTTGACGTTTTTCTAGGTTCTGCAAGACAAGATGAAAGACAGCCATGGTTAGTGGAACAAAGCAAAATGAGGCTGCTTCTGAAGAGGGCCTTGTCACATACTTGAACTCTGACTTAAGTTAAATGCAACTGGCACCTTCTACTGCTTCAGAGCATTCCAAGCTGAAAAGACCCATCTTGATTATAATAAGATTTATGTAGCAGTAAAAACAAGAGATTGAGTTACAAACGGAAGGCTAAGGAGAGACAGATACTTTCAACTTCTGCAAGTGGGATGTCCCCAAGGATGCAGGTGCCCCATCCCAGCAAATCCAACACTTACCTGCAAAATGTGCTCTGGCTCTTGTAGCTGCTGTTGAAATTAGGCCATTATTTTCTCCAGAATGAAAAACTTTCCCAGAAAGATAGCCTGGAAGTCTAAGTTTACTCCCTTGTATTGGAGTTCCCTGTAGGATATAAGAGCATTGAATAAAGCACGTGCATTGAACAGGGCTGAATTTGGAACTCTACCCAGATCACAGAAAAATGCTTTGACCAAAATTGACCAGATAGCACTGTTCAGAAACATATCAACAGGAAAACAGAGAGAGACTGTATTTATTGCTGCCTTCTTGAGGTGGGGACTTGTCTCTTGTTGTCTGTGCAATATAATATATCAAGCTACAATATACACTGATGGGACTACAGTATATGAACAAATAATTCTTACATGTCAAGATTATCTATCATCTGTCTGTCTGTCTATCTATCTATCTATCTATCTATCTAATCTAATCTAATCTAATCTAATCTAATCTAATCTATCTCAGTTTAGGATCAGATTTCAAAGTAGTTGATTACAGCCCTTAAAAGCTCATAGTGTATTTACATTTATTACTGTTTATGGTGCAGCCATTTTTTTTCTGTCACACAAACCATCGTAAAGCAGCATAACTGATCCCATAAAATGGCTCATAAGACTGGTCCTTCTCAGAAGCCCTCTGAATCTTTAAAACCTGGGCCCACCTCTTTCCATAGAGTAGCACCTTCATAATGTGTATATCCTGCATACAAGCTCAAGGACCAGAGTCTGCAGGACTGTGAATGTAAATGAAGATGAATATTGTTCCTTTCTGGCAGCAGGATCAAATATTGCATAAATGTGTTCTTTCATCTATTTTATTATTTTTACTGGATCAATACAGATAGTCCTCGACTTATGACCACAATTGAGCCCAAATTTCCTGTTGCTAAGCAAAATGGTTGTTAAGTGAGTTTTGCCTTATTTTGCAACCTTTCTTGCCACAGCTGTTAAACAAATCACTGCAAGTTGTTAAATTAGTAACATAGTTTCCCCATTGACTTTGCTTGTCAGAAGGTCACAAAAGGTGGTCACGTGATTCCAGGACACTGCAACTGTCATAAATTTATGCCAGTTGCCAAGCAACTGAATTTTGATCATGTGACCATGGGGATGTGGCAACGGTCCTAAGTGTGAGAACAATCATGAAATACCTGTTTTCAGTGATGAAGTAACTTTGAATGGTCACTAAATGAATGGTTGTAGGACTATTTGTAATAATCAATATGGATAAACATGTAGCACCTTCCAGATTTATTTCTAGTTAACATATTTAATTAACATCTTCAAAAATGCAAATATATTTCATTGGATCAAGACTTAGCACAGATGTACTGAAATTAGTGGGACTTGATTAATTGTGAATGACTTAAAAGTTGCAGTGGTATCAATAGGTTTACCCAAAAAATGATTAAATGTAGATACTGCCAATGAACAGTAATTAAATAATCTGAAATGTTAATTTTTATGGATGAAAAAGAATTCCATTGTCCACCAGCGGGCATCACATTATGTTCTGGCCAGTATAACTCAAAACATTTTGTAACAATTGAAATCCCATCCCCTCCAGCGTGGTGTTGGTGGCTGCACATGGGAGCATGACATAATGTACCATCTGTGTCTTTTTTGCTTGGAGACTGAAAAGAAGTGAACTAAATATTACAACACTCTTACTGTCTATGTATAAAAAGTGTTGGGACGTGATGTCATAAACTCTCTCCTTAATGTTCAACATCAAGAAGCAAGATGCCTAAATTGATGGAATTCAAAGGAACCCTCTGATCTTTTAGTGAGGGAATAAATAGAAGCCAGACTTCCCAATATGAACCCCAGGCTAAATAAATCACAGAAATTTCTTCCATGGTTTATTTAAACACTCCAGTTGATAGAAGGAGGTATTTTGTTCATTTGTATTCCAAAGTAATGTGGTTTAATGTGATGTGAATATGGTAATGTTGAAGGTGATATGAATACTTTTCAATGTGCAGTAACAATTTAATGTTCAATTTCGCCAATGTTTAGAATTCTTAATTTTTGTAGCATCTGTCTTCTGTCCTGAATATTCCAAAGAGTTCAATATGCTGAATTAAGTTATTTTTAAGTCATTTTTGTTACAGTTGGCTAAGAACGGGACTAAATAGAATGGAGTACAAGTATTCCTCAATTTTTGACTGAGACCACCATTTTCATTGTTAAGCAAAGTGATTAGGTGAGTTGTGCCTGATTTTATGACCTTTTTTGCCACACTTGTTAAGGGAATCACTGCAATTAAGTAAATCATGTGGTTGTTAAGAAAAGCTGGCTTCTCCCATTGACTTATCAAAAAACAGCTGGGAAGGTCACAAATGGCAATCACAAATGATTCTGCAAGTATTGTAAATGCAAGCTGGTTGCCAAGTGACTGAATTTTTAGCATGTGAACCATGGGGATGCTGCAATGGTTGTAAGGGTGAGGAGTGTGTCAGTCACTTTTTTCCAGAGCCACTGTAATTTAGAATGGTTGCTAAAAGTCAAGGACTATATGTATTTAAAAACTGACAATAATTCATATTCCATATAGTTTTATACTTAAAACAGCAGAAATAATCTGGCATTTTTCTGTTCTAATTGCTGTAATACTCCATACAGAAATGTGATTATTAAATGAGATCATATTTAGTACAAATTATGTAGTTCAATATATTCTGCCTAATTTGAAGTATGTAATTTGTCGGTATGTGCTCCTTTCAAAATCCAAGAAAGAAATACTCAGACTCCATGGTTCAGAGCAAAGTTCTTCTTTTACTGGAAGATGAAAAGGAAGCTACAAATGGAATTCGAAAGTGAGAATTTGGCGCAGATCACACATACAAAGAAATGGAATTGTTCCCACCCCCAAAGTCCAGAAGTCTCTGCCAATTAAAAGTTCTGAATATGATCATGTGAGCATCTTCAGGTAGTGATGAGGCCTCTGTCCGTTGACCTTGACATATTTTGATAAGACCTCGCAGCTGCGCAAAAGGATAGAGGCTAGGAAAGAAATGGAAAATTGGAAAGAAGAAATCCCCCTCTTCTGCCCACAGTAAAAGAATGCAAAACACCTCCAGCTCTCTTCCCCCCACAATTACCCTCCCCCGTTGCTAATGACAGCCGAAAGAAGTAAGCCTAGTAGTAGAGATACTAAGGGAGAAATAAAGGATAATAGTTGGGGTACCAAGAGATCTTGAGGCTGACATTCGGACCCCCCTAGAAAAGGACATTAGTCCCTGTAAGAGAGAATAAAAAGATATGTTAAGCATTGCATACATTCTTATGGTTTATCAGGATACTTAGTATAAAATTTCTTTAGCAGGTCAGGAGCCCTAACGTCTTTTTCGCTCACCCACTCAGCATGAGAGGGGGAAATGTTTCCAGGCTACAAGATATTGTAGGCGACCCCCTCCTTTTTCGAGAGTCTAAAATCTCTTTAACTTCAAAATGTTGTTCACCCTCAATCAACAATGGGACGGGGGATCAGTCTGGGTCGGTCTCAATGTACAGGTGTGTTCGGGTTTTAGCAGGCTGACATGGAAAACAGGATGAATGCGACGAAGAGTCTTTGGTAGCGTCAATTGAACTGTCACGGGATTCACATTCGCTCAATAGGGAAGGGCCCCACATACTTAGGGCCTAACTTCTTTGATCTCTGAGTGGTTTGCAGATACTTGGTTGAGAGGAATACTTTGTCGCCTACTTGATACGACTGTTGTGGGGCTCTTTTCTTGTCTGCAAATTTCTTATGGGATTGATGCGCTTCGTCCAGAGCTTTGCGGCGACTGGCCAATTGAGTTGTAGTTGAGATATCCAGTCATCCAATGACTGGATATTGGGTTTCTCGCGAGGAAGTTCAGGTATGGGTACAAAATCTTGTCCCGTGGCCACTTTGAACGGGGTAAAACCAGTGCTGCTGTGAACGGAGTTGTTATACGCTACTTGGCAAAAGGTAGCAGGTCCACCCAGTTGTCTTGCTGATAATTTATGTAACATCGGGAGATATTGCTCTAGCACCCCGTTAGTCCTCTCATGAGGCCCCATTAGTTTGGGGGTGGTGGGCGGAGCTTAACCCTTGGGTGGAGCCTATCAACTTCAAAATTCCTCCAGAAGTTCGAGGTAAATTGAACTCCTCGATCTGATATTATACGCTCAGGAACACCATGCAGTCTGTAGACGTGTATAATGAACAGTTTGGCTAACGACTTCGCGAGGAATCTTGGTGCAAGGTATGAAATGTGCCTGTTTGGAAAACAAGTCGGTCACCACCCAGATCACCGTGTGCCCAGCACTCTCAGGTAAATCTACTATAAAGTCCATAGAGATTTCCTTCCAAGGGGCAGTTGGCCTGGCCACATTTTGCAACAGACCTGGCGGCTTACCGGGAGGTCTCTTAGCTGAGGCGCAAACTGGGCAGCTTGCTACATAAGTTTCAATGTCTTTTTCAAAGAGGGCCACCAGAACTGCCGTTTCACTAGGTGTAAGGTCTTCACGAAACCAAAGTGACCCGCTGCCTTGGAATCATGAGTTTGTTGTAATACTTGGCTCCTCAGTGTTTTAGGTACATACAGCTTCGCTCCCATCCAGGCTAACCCATCTCTAACAGTGCAGTTATTTGCATTTGCCTGGAACCATTCATCTGTTTTCAAAGCTTTAAATTGTTCGATCAAATCATTGGACAGATCTGCCTCTTGTTTCTTCTTTTGCGCCCTGGTGACCACCGGTGCTGCCAGCTGTGTGGTGGGCACAATCGGACTTATCACTTCTTTTCGAACACTGTTGTATTGTGGCATCCTAGATAAAGCATCCGCCATAAAATTCTTTCCTCCTGGGATGTACTTCAGAAAGAAATTGAATCGTTTGAAGTACTGGGCCCACCTAACTTGCTTAGAGATAGTTTCCGAGGCGTTTTTAAGGCCTCCAGGTTTTTATGATCAGTCCAAACTTCAAATGGGTACCTCGCCTTCCAGAAAATGCCTCCAGGTCATTAGAGCCCAGCAGACTGCAAAAGCTTCTTTCTCCCAGACAGCCCATCTACGTTCAGTGTCAGTTAATTTACGGGATGTGTAAGCACACGGTTGTAGTGTCCCCTTCTCGTTTAATTGAAGTAAGACCGCTCCTACCGCTACATCACTTGCATCAGCTTGGATCACGAAGGGGACATCCATGTCCGGATGCTTTAGCACTGGCTCGGCAGCAAATAGTCTTTAGCTTCTCAAGCGACTTGGCACTCATAGACCAATTCAACGGCTGGCTAGGCTTTGGCTTCTTCTCCCTTTGTTTTTAGGAGGTTGGTGATAGGCATGGCTATTTTAGCAAAACATGGGATGAATTGCCGGTAAAAGTTAGCAAATCCAAGGAAACTTTGAAGTTGTTTCGGGTTCTTGGTGGGGCCCACTCTAATACGGCTCGTACCTTCTCCGGGTCCATCTCAAGACCCTCGGGTGAGATACGATATCCCAGGTAGTCAATCTTTTCTTGATGGAACTCACATTTGGACAATTTATGCATAATTTGGCAGCGCGCAATTTGTGCAGCACGGACCGTACCAGTTTCACATGTTGGTCTCTGGTCTCCGAGTAGATAAGGATATCGTCAAGGTAGACCAAAACCCCCTTGTATAAATGTTCGTGGAGCACTTGGTTGATCAATTGCATGAAGACAGCTGGTGCCCCCTGTAGGCCAAACGGAGAACATTGAATTGGAAGCAACCTATTGGGCAATTGAATGCAGTTTTTGCTCCTCCCTCCCTGGAGGTTGGTCAGTACACGAATCCGTATCCACCCCTTTCTCCAGTTTACTTGGGGATTCCATTTCCGAAGCCAGGGCAATCCCAAGATTAGGAGTGTTCCATCCCGGGAGCCACAATAAAGCACAAGGTCTCGCTGTGGGTTCCCATGGTCATCTCTAAGGGCTCCGTTATAAACCGTGCAGGGCAACCCCCGCTTCAGACCCATCTAATTGGTAAAAGGATATGGGCTTTCAAATTTCTCAGTCCAATGCCCATGCCTTTAACTACTTTCATGCTAATTAGGCACCTCGTGCACCCGAGTCCAATAAGGCCAGCATTTCCCCTCAGTACCCGAGGTGGGCACCCTTAATTTAATTGGAATGGTAAGGGGCCCGGTTAGACTTACCGAGACGTCATCTTCCGAGTCGGTCTCACTCTGCCGGGAGGAGTCGGGGTCCCAGCTCTTTTTCCGCTGGGGAGTGACTTCACTAACCTCCCTATTGTTAGCCCGGTTTCGCGAGGCCTGGTTGGGAGGATTCGGGCTTCCTTCCAGGGCCCCGTCCTTTTTTGGATCTGGTTTGACTCGACAATCCGCAATTCGGTGGCCTTCCTTCCCACAACGGAAACAGGCAGTGGATTTGGCCCTTGTCATCACCCCTCCCTTCCGGGCTTAGGGATCTCTCGGAGCCGAGGAGGGAGCATGGTGCTCCATGCGGAGCCTCCTCTGCGTACTTCGGCTAGATCTATTTCCACCTCTTCCGCTAACAGGTACCACAACTGCAAGTCATGGGGATCCCTTCTGGAGATGCACATGTGGTATACCTCTTCATTTAGGCCATCTTTGTAGGCTTCTATTAGAGCTTCCTGGGACCAGCCTCGAATGCGATATGCCAGCTGTCTGAACTCTTGGGTGTAGTCAGCAACTGATCTTCCCCCTTGAGTTATGGTTTTCATCCTGATCCTGGCCCTTCTCTCTGCCAGAGGGTCTTCAAACCTCCTCCTCAAGGCAGTCATAAAAACATCAAGGCTTCGCAGTTGGGGGAGTTATCATTATACAGAGTCACCACCCAGTCAGCTGCCATCCCCTCCAGGGTTCTGGTAACACATCTTACTTTGGCTGCTTCAGAGGTGAACTCCCTTTCATATTCTGCCATATAGCTTCCAACCTGCACCAGGAAAAACCCCAAGTCCTTGGGATTTCCTCCAAACTTCACATCTAAGGAGGCGGGTGGCGTCTTCTAGGCATTACCCCCGCTGCTGGGGCTCCCAGACGGGAGCTGGTGGTTGCGCCGGCGTGGGATGGGCCAGGGGGTGGTGGCAGCCCGACTTCCCCAGGCTGAACTCGCTCTCTTCCCCCTCATATGTTGGAGCCCTGCCGGGTTTCTCAGAAGCATCCTTAAAGCTTTTCCCGGCTTGATCCAGCCTGCATTCCATCTCCTCCCCCTGCCACAGCCGTTCCTCGCACCTCTTCGACTTACAGTGATTCCAGGAGGGGGTCTTCCGGATTTTTCCATCCAACTCCTAACGACCATCTGGGCATCTCGGTTGGAGTTTCTTCCAGTGTAAGGTCAGCTAACAAATCGGTGGCTGGCATCTCTGGTAACAGCATTTGCTGCCCCCACAGCTCCCTGCTCATCCTCCTCGCTGGCTGGAGATGACATGATGTGAAAACCCCTCGGAAGAAAAATTGGTGTTTTCTCCGGGTGGGCTGATGGGGACTTTCGAATAATGTCGGTATGTGCTCCTTTCAAAATCCAAGAAAGAAATACTCAGACTCCATGGTTCAGAGCAAAGTTCTTCTTTTACTGGAAGATGAAAAGGAAGCTACAAATGGAATTCCAAGTGAGAATTTGGCGCGCAGATCACACATACAAAGAAATGGAATTGTTCCCACCCCCAAAGTCCAGAAGTCTCTGCCAATTAAAAGTTCTGAATATGATCATGTGAGCATCTTCAGGTAGTGATGAGGCCTCTGTCCGTTGACCTTGACATATTTTGATAAGACCTCGCAGCTGCGCAAAAGGATAGAGGCTAGGAAAGAAATGGAAAATTGGAAAGAAGAAATCCCCCCTTCTTCTGCCCACAGTAAAAGAATGCAAAACACCTCCAGCTCTCTTCCCCCACAATTACCCCTCCCCCCGTTGCTAATGACAGCCGAAAGAAGTAAGCCTAGTAGTAGAGATACTAAGGGAGAAATAAAGGATAATAGTTGGGGTACCCGAAGAGATCTTGAGGCTGACATTATTATTTAAATTGGTTAATACGTTTCATTCATTAAAGGCCAAAATGAGATCCTCCTTCAAGATGCCTTTTGGTAAATCAATACGGTGGCAGATGAAGAGTCACTCTTTAAGTTCTGGCTCATCTTGGTCAGGGCAAAACATGGGGAATTATAGATTTCCTCCCCATTCCTCTTCCCTCTTCTAAATGATGCAAATGAGATGGAAATTTTCATGTTGTAAGAACCAGGGCTCTTTGTACCCCAAAATGGGCCAATCCACGGCATGCCACCCCAATTCTCTAGTGTTGCAGCAAGAGCTCCTGGGAATTGAAACACTACCCTGCAAGCAAATCGTTTTTTCTGGAGTAACACATTAAAAATAAACTCCCAAATTGGTGTCACATAACTTAATGATTACGAATCAATATCCATTCAGCAGGAAGGTGTTGGGAATTGATTTCAAGCTCATCAGGAGAGCATCAGGTTAAGGAAGGCTAGCTGGAGGCCAGTTGAGGGTATGCAAAATTTGAGGCTAGAACACCTCAAATTTAAATTTATCACTACACATTTTAGAGTTTTACAAATTATATTGCTAATAGATTTTCCCAGCCATTTTTAATTTAATAAATTTCCTGACTTAAACCTAAGTGTTGGATAGGTTAAATTATCTGAAGATCATAATTAAACTTATGCACGTTTTACCCTTCCAACGAGCAAAACAACATTAGATTGCAAGCTAATTTAGGAATAAGAACCAATTAGTATCCATGAGATATAATCAAATAAAACTATATTTAACCAACTGTCAGCATAGGAATGAAGATATCTGTTATTTTTATGTAAGTCTTTGTTAACAAAGATTTCATATATAAATTTATATATATAAATTTATATAAATCTAAAATTTCACTTGTATAAAATCAATTATCATTTTGACAAGGACTACATGCTCAACAAGGCCCAAATAGGAGTCAAACAAACTTTCAACAATTGATTAATTTACAAGTTTTAAAAAAAAGAGGGGGGTGGGAAACAAAATTGATGGACAGAAGAGTGAAAACAAATAGAGTGCATTAATATGGAAGGTACAGCACAGTTGATAAGGAATGGAAATCACTGTTAGCTAACAGGATAGTTTTAGTGAAGGAAATGTGGTTAGACTAGAAAAAAAATCTGTCCATTACTGTACCTCTGTGGATGATACTTGATATTCAGAGCACTCTGATGGTTTACAAGGAGATGACGTTTTGCTGTTTATCAACCATGGTTTACCATAGTTGCGTGTTAAAGGATGGGGTGTCTGTATGAAACAATGGCAAATCAAAATGTGAAGAACAGTTGTTGGAAAACAATGTCATGAAATGGAACAGTCAGGTTATGAAGAATGAATTTCACAGTAAAAGTCCAAAACAAGACACCAAAACTGAGCAGGAGCAAGTGAGGACAAGCATTCTGTATGGAAAAGGATTATGTGTGTTTCTAAAATGCAATGGGGGGTTAATGTTTTACTCCTTGAACAAGTTGGTTCTGTGGTCTAAATGGCTTACATGTTTTTTCCCAGTCTTGCATGACCGCTGCATATTGTAAGGCAGGGGAGAGGAGGAAACAATAGAAAACTTTGTTAGAGTCTTTGGAAAAAAAATAACTAAAATCTCCCTATTGGTTTTAAGGCAGCTTTATTGCTACTAACTGAGGTTCAGTTGGACTCAATCCTATTAAGTAATATTAAAGATTATTGTAAGGTATATCAAATCTTATATCAAAGATTATTCAAACTGTACCTTGGGCGTACTAGCAGCAAGAGCTGAAACTGGAGTTCCTTGGGCAGGTTGATTGGACACAGACATGGATCTGTTGGGAGAAGCGCCCCTTGAAGAAGGCCGTGATCTACGTCCTCTTGATCGGAAGGCAGCCATACTTTGGGAAGGCCCATCTGCTAACATGAACTTCTCGCGGAGCTCCATGTTTGTCCTTCCTTTTGCTACAGTGAATGAAAAAAGAAAATTAGGAATCTGATCATTTGCCTCCCCCTTCCTCTTCCACACCATTGCCTTGCCAAGTTCTCAACAAATAAACCAAACAAATCAAACACATTAGTAATGCGTTTGAAAGAAAAGAGTTCACTGGTAAAATGTGCGCATCTAATGTTCTAGGCCAGCAAAGATGAACCACGGTCAACATAAATCAGCATGATAATGGAATGGCTCAACATGCTATTTGGTTACTGAGGCACAGACACAACCTGAGGACCCACTCAACTAATGCTATTTTTTCTTGGGTGATTCAGAAACAGAAACAGATGTTGGCTATGATAAGCAGACAAGAGAGAGCAAAGGGTAAACCATATTAAGTCTAAACTAGAAATCATACAGTTTGGTAACATGCAATGCAACAAGAAACTCCCAAACTCTAAGGAAGGGTTTGGATGTTAAATACCAACGGAATGCTGTTATAATAAGAGAGGACAATGCACAAGGATCAGACGCATAAACATGGTTAGCGTTTGATACCTCTTTGGGTTAGCAGCAATGGCTTTTGAGACATTTTCTCAAAGTCATTATTTAAATTTAAAGGCAAGCTCTCAAGCACCAGCCCAGTGCAGCAAGTGTTAATCTAAAACTTCAATAGGTGAAGCGTTTTGTTAAAACAGATTTTGATATATATATTGAAGCAGAGCGAGAAGGAAATTGAAAAGAAAATAAGAACAGGAGAGACAAAGAGAGAGGGATTTGCCCACCTATAGTAGGCTGAGTGGTAATTGAAGAGTTTGATTCCGAACGTAACATTTTACTCCCATGATGATGAACTAGAAAAAATGACACAGGACATGGGTCATATTAAAAGAAAATTGTTAGCAGGAGAAGAATCAATCACAGAGATGCATATGCAAGAGACTCAAAGCTGAAGAACAAGAAAGAGAATCAGATACAACTTTTTGCTTGCTCTTCCTACCCGAGATCAATTCTCTCAGGAAATACCAAAGACTCCTATATGATTTCAATAGCAAATACTTCCAATGGCATCTATGTTAAAAAAAACAAAAACAACACTTCTCTGTCAAAATGAAGAAATGTAACAAAAAAAAAAAAGGAATGGAACAAACCATGCTAACCTGAAAGAGAAGACAAAATGCCACACAATATTTAAATAATCACTACTATTCATATTTTATCTTTCTAAACACAGGGCTAGTTTTTTTATTATAGATTTTCATAAGACTGAAATCTTGTTCCTCTCTTTTTTTGAGTGAGGCCAATCTTAAAAATTTTTATTCTGTTCGGAAAAAAAATTGATTTATTTATTTGTTAATTTATTTTCAACCTTCTCTCAAGAAGTTCAATGTGGCCTGCAAACCACTCCCTCCCCAAAGCACATTTTTTTCTGCAAGAGCAACTCTGTGAGGATGAATGAGTTGAGAGTGGCTGGCCTAAAGTCACCCAGGGAATTTCTGTGGTTGAGTATGGACTTGAACTCGAGTCTCTCCAGTTAACTAGATCATGCTTGGCTAGTCTGGACTACTATGGATGAAACACTTCATCTTAACTTCACAAAACTCTCTTTGGAAAATTAAAAAAAAAACAATTTTAGATTCCAGTTCAGGGATATTGAAATTTATTTCAGTAAACCACACACACAAAAAAAACCAATTCAAAACTTTCCATATTGCTATTCACTGGTATTTAAAAGAATTTCATTCTTGCAACGTGAAGTTTGTTTATGACAACACAAAATATAATATAAAAGGAATCTTTCTCTTGATCTGTATAGAAGAAAATCTGGCTGTTACAAAATATTGGTGTCCATTCCCCCAAAGTGAGGAGCATAATGCCTCCTTATTCAACACCTATTTGTAGAAACTGCCAACTGCTTCAAAGCCAGAATGCTTTTGTTAGCCTGAGTATTAGCTGCTAATTTGATACCTTTGAAACAACTTATTATAGTCTCTCTTTTTTTCTTTCCAGTTATTTCTTTCTGTCACTTCACCAAGTGTCTATTTCCTCCTTTCTCCCCTTCCCCATGCAAGAATCCCTTCCCTTTATTCTGAGTCTATCTTGTTCCTTCCACCCTTTGTCTTCTCTTTTGCCATGTCTGCTGGAAAAAAGGGGGATATGTACACAGAAATGTAAGTTTTGGCAGGAGAGAGTGGTTTGTAAATAGAGATGGAGATTCATTTTGTAATCTGATGAACCATAAAAGTTGTAAAATAACTTGTAAGTCCTGATGTTCTTAGCATGTTGCATATGGACAATAGTACGCTAGCTGGCAAGTCAGGCTCGAGGTTAGAGATCACAGCTTGTATAGAACAACATGAACAGATTTGGGTTCAAAATCTACTTGTGTTATGGCACTGCCAAAAATATGTCAAATTGATTAGTAACATTTTCACTAGATAAGATGAAACAAACTAATTTTAATTCCAGTTAAGATGGAATAGTTGTTGGTTCAAAATTTTTCTTATTCCAGGACAATCCCCTCTGCAACTGGACAGGATTATACTTTTTCCGAAAGAATTGGTCCATAATCTGGGAGGTCTCCTGGATTCACATTTTACCCAGGAGAACAACAAGCAGAAGTCATGGTCAGAATATTCGTTGCCAGATTTGAAAGCTGGTACACTGGTTTCTTCAATTCATGGAAAGGAAAATGCAGTGGTAATTCACATCCTTTTAATCTCAGGGTTGGACTACTGCAGATTGCTGTTCGCGGTACTGTCCTTGAAGACTACAGAAGCGCACACAGCCTCTGCCTGCTAGTTTACAAGTGAGAAAAGTTATAGCCGCATTACACTTTTTAAAATATGAGTTATACCATGTTACAAGCTTGTGTTCTGCACCAGTTGTGCTCCTTCCTAGACTATGAAGCCCTTCTTTCAGTCTCTCATGTCCTGGTTCTCTCCCGTATGGACTACTGCAATGCATTTTATGTGGGGCTTCCCTTAGAATATCTGGAATTTGCAGCTGATGCAGAATTTAGCCTTCCGCTGTGTGGGCTGCACTGGCTGTCAGTTTGTTTCCAAGGCCAGTTTCTAGGTGTTGGTTATCATCCTTTAAAGCTCTTCACAGCATGGGATCAGGCTACCCAAGGATCTGTCTTGTCTCAAGACTTGTCCCATCCA
The DNA here is from genome assembly GCF_049901715.1 of Pseudonaja textilis. Lineage (NCBI taxonomy): Eukaryota > Metazoa > Chordata > Lepidosauria > Squamata > Elapidae > Pseudonaja > Pseudonaja textilis. The sequence goes on along the minus strand of NC_141990.1, from coordinate 122,800,566 downwards.
GTCAGGCACAGTGGGGTATATTATAGACCTCATTGGTTAAAGAATTTCAAGTGGAAGGATTTAGGAAAAGAACTTTCTCTGACACTGCCCCCACCCTATGGAACATTTTGCCCATAGAAATGAGGCTGCCTTCTCAACCCTTCTGACCTTCCAGAAGATGGAAACCTGTGTCTGCCAACTGGCATGGAATCTAAGAGCAGCAGGCAATCTTGAGTGAGGTTGGTGGCCTTTTTACCTTGAGGCTTTTGACACTATTTTTTAAACTGTGCCTTTGTACATGTCTTTCATTTCTAAACTGCCCAGAGTCAATTGGATAGTGAGATGGGAGGTGTATAAATTTGATAAATAAAGTGAAATACTCATGTTTTAAAAGACTTTTGCCTGAACTTATAGTACTTCTAACTCTGGCAGAAGGAGCCTATGATACAGATAAACGTAAACACTATTTTCCACATCCCATCTTAACACTCAATAACTTTTCTGATCTCAGATAAAAAATAATCCTATATTATTCTCAGTAATAAATAAATAGCTACAATTGAGTTACCATTGCTTATAGACATTCCTATTTTCCTGCCAGGCTAAGCAGGTAAAGCCTTACACACTGGGAGAAAGAAATCTTCTCTGCAAACTGAAAATATTGAAAACAAAAGGCCAAACAAGTCCCAAAGATTCTTGTATCTACCAAGATAAGAATTCTAAATGTACCATCTTAGTACTATCAGCATCCCATTTTAGTACATCAACAAATATGAGACCTTTTCTTCCTCTTCTGCTTATTGTGTGAATTCAGAAAAATAAACTTGCAAAATCCTCAAAGGGCCTGCTCACCATTCATGCTTGGACTATAGGGTCTGTTTATGTGCAATGTGGTTCTGTCTCAGTATAAGACATCAGAAACTACTACTGATATTTGTTGAATAAAGAGGAAGGCAGGGCAATCAAAGACCAGAGAAAAGAAAAGAAAAATACAAATCATCGCATCTGTGTCAGATATTCGCTTTTCTAACATCTCTTATTTCCAATACAGACTGAATTCATTTTTCTTGCTAGCACCAGTCATAGAAGCAAACAAAGATTTTTTTAAAAAAAAAACCGCATCATCAAGATATTCAGTTAAATTGACTCCATTCAGACCGAAACATTTTAAAAAGCTGACATTTGTAATCTTAAAATCGAAGTTTTATAATACTACCCCCTAAAGTGAACAATAAGCAATTTTTTCTTGTTAATTAGGTAGCAGGACAAGAGTACTTATTATTGACATCTGTCTTCTTCCAGAGTGATTCTTTTTGGAACTGCAACTGTTAGAAACCATCCTTAATTACTTCAGGTATATTACAGCCTGAATTAAAATGGAGGGGGAAAACTAAGCTGTAGAGTCTTTTTCTTTCAAGGAAGAAGAAATAGTTGAAGGGAAGAGCAATCTGATACCCAATCTGAGCTCATTACCCTTGGCAAATGAAGGCTATTCTGAGAGGCCTTTACTTTGCACCAAGAATTAGACTCACATCACAATCAGTACCACTCCCTGTTGGGTATACATGGGAGGGATTAAGCCCATTAAATGCAACGTGAAAATCATTTTTTGCAACTCACTGAGAAAGGAGATGAATTGGTCTGTCAACTTTCCCAGTCTTACCAATAAGGGGCAGAAGACTGAGGCGAACACTCACATTTCTCCCAGTACTGAAATACAGGTAGTCCTCGACTTACAACAGTTTGAAGTTACAACAGCACTGAAAAAAGTGAACTAGGAATGTTTTTCACCCTTGCGATCATTGTAGCCTCCCCTTGGTCACGTGATCAAAATGCAGGTGCTTGGCAACTGACTCATAGTTGTGATGGTTGCAGTGTCCCCGGGTCATGTGATCAGATTTTGCAACCTTCTCACAAGCCAGAAGTCAGTGAAGAAGCCAGATTCATTTAACAACAGTGTTACTAACTTAATAGCTGCCGTGACTCGTTTAACAACTGGTGGCAAAAAAAGACCATAAAATGGGGCAAAATTCAACTAAACTTTCTCACTTAGCAAAAAGTCACTTGTGATTATAGGTTGAGAACTATCTGTATATAAGTGTGTGTGTGTGTGTGTGTGTATGTGTGAGTGTGTGAAATCTGGCTTCCTATAGCAGCACACCAACTGGTGTTCTGGACTGCTTTGACACATCCCCACCTCCAGGCAGGAGACAGCTCTATGAGAACTTCATTAGAATGGCTAGCTATTAACATGAGAGCTATTCCTGACAGAACCTCATGATTGGTTCCGGCATCTTCCCTGCTCCTCCCCACCTCTAAGGTCAAATTAGATTCTTAGGAAGGAGAAAGGGGGAAGTAGGGTAACAGCTTTCTTTCTTTACTGTACATATGTTTTCAGTACAGGTAGTCCGACCGCAAGTGAGACCATAATTCCCATTGCTAAAGCAAGGAAGTTGGTGAGTCATGCCTGATTGTATGAATCTTTTTGTCATGGTTGTTAAGCAAAGCATGCCACTGTTAAGTGAATCATACAGTCATTAAGCGAATCCAGCTTTCCCTATTGATTTTGGTGTCACAAATGGGTGGTTACTGCTACTTTCTTCATAAATACATGCTGGTCCGCAGGTGTCCAACTTTTGATCCTGTGTCCAGGGGGATGTTGCAACAGTTGTAAATACACGAACTGCTTGAAAGTCACATTTTTGAGCGCTGTGGTAACTCTGAACAGCCACTAAATGAATGGTTGTAAGTAGAAGACTACCTGTATCGTGTTCGGTTTTCTCAGCACCTAAGTGAAATTTCAGCCAACGGAAGGCTTCTAAGTATTCTTTTGAAATGCCACGCCCACCATTCCTTGCCACTATCCGCGTTATCTGCATTGCAGAAACTGAAATCCAAAACATTTGAAGACCATTTTTGTCTGCTCACCTCTGCCCTAGTTTTTTCGGTACGCAGTGCTTTTGCAAATGAATATGCATAAAAGTATGCCATTGTTAAGTAAATTAAGATTGAGTTAAGCTTATGGAATTGATACAGGTGACATTTCCTTCCTCCCATTAAACAGTGGTGGCAGTTATAGACACAGTTAATGAGTGTGACGTCCAAGCTATTTTCTTACATACCTCTGCAGGGATCATTTTTCACTAAGAACTCATCTAGTGCCATCCAACCACCTCCAACACGAACCATAACGGTGCTTCGCAGGATACGGACAAGACGAAGCTGCTGGGAATCACCAAACTGTGCCGAAGAAAGGAAAATAAGCTAAAGCTTTCCTGTATATTCTAAACGGCAGTGTACTTCTCCAGGCTAAGTAGGTTAAAATTAGCCACAGATAGATTATTTTAAATCATTAGTAGAAAAATTACCAAAGACATTTTCATTAAGCATATGATGATCAAAGCTGTGGTCAAACTGAATGTATTAATCCACCAGCTAGCAATGAGTTTGGGGTGGAGGAAGGTAAAAGCAGAACATAAAGATCAAATGCTGGTTTCATTTTTCACAAAATCGGCAAAAATCATGAAGTAGTAGAAAAAAAATACTAAGAGAAAGTATAAAGTTCTTACATCAGACAACTTGTTCCTTCATTACAAAAACCCTCTCTGAGCTTTCCTTGCAGAAATAATTAAAAAAACACACTATGGGTTTCATAAAATGGAGAGAACTCTAAAGTTTTATCCTGGGAAAGAAGAAAAGTAATTTTAATTATGACATGAAGCTCCTTTCACTTTCTTGCTTTCAGGAAAACTTCCCCTTTGTATCTCCAGTGTATTGCATGGTATGATTCAGTTACCTTTTCTTTTTTTCTAGACATTCTCATATCTGGGAGGGAAGCAGTGATTTCTTTCTTCTGCTACATTCTATTTACATCACTATATTCTGATCACATATACTGCTACTATTTCAGTTAATTGAATTTAATTTATTTTTCAATTCTTTTTTTAAAAAAATAATTAAAGGTCCAATAAATCCTATTGCATACCTACCGTTCCTCAGCAACTCCTTGAGAGGTTCCTTTTTCAACACCAACCACAAAAGCATTAATAGTTTTGCTACTGGTCTTGCATGCCTCTTAGTATTAATGTAAACTAAGCAGACAAGCAAAGCAGTAAAATAACCATGAAGACAAGAGTTGGTGTCCTCAAAGATCAAAATGGAAACCTCTCCAGTCTGATGGACTGCAGAAGTGTTAGGATTACAACTCCCAGAATGCAGTGGTGTGGAAAACACTGTGGATGGAAAAATTATGCTTCTAATGATCCTCACTGGTGGTCAGAAGCACTCCTTCTAAGTATTGAAGAATATAGTACAATCCTTTAATAACTGAACAAAAACAAATGGCTATTAAAATGTGAAAAAACCAAAGCAAATAATTTATGAAGTTTTAAAAATTAAAAATAATGATTGATAAGTATCTATTTTAATTTTATTCAATTTCTCATTTTTTCAATTTGATTCGTATCTTTACTTTTTCGTATTTTTACTTTTTTAAAAAACCACATTCAAATGCTTATTATTATTTTTCTTTTTCAGTACATTTTTTTATACATATATGAAATGTACTGAAAAAGAAAAATTATGTGTGTGTGTGTGTGTGTGTGTGTGTGTGTATATATATATATACCATATATATGGTATTTAGCTTTGTTCGGGTATTTTCCCACGTCATTATAGTTTACGAACACAATACAGAAGCCTGATGATGGCAGATGAGATTCTGCCGAAACGTTGCTACAACTTTAAAAGCACAACTATAATGACGTGGGAAAAATACCCGAACAAAGCTGAATACCATTCATGTAAGTACCCACAAAAACTTAAGAAAACACAAACACACACACACACACATATACACAGTATTTTGTATGTAATTTCTAGTTTATATATTTATTTGCCAAGAATTTTCCTAGTATTATGTTATGTTAATTACTACTCAGACTAGATAAGATAGTTTCTGTCTTTATTTAGTTTTAACCTCTTAGCAGCCTTTAATACCACTGACCATGATCAGTTCCAGGGGTTGGGGGGGGGGGAGAAGTCCAGCCCATGGTTCCCAGCTTGTGGAGTGCCACAGGGCTCAGCCCTCTCATGTTTAGCATCTACATGAAGCCACTGGATGAGGTCATGCAACAGTTCCAGGTGAGATATCAGTATTCTGCAAATACTCAGCTTTGCAGCTCCATGCAGGACTATCCAAAGGATACCATGGATCCCTGTCTCAATGTCTAGAGGCTGTGGGTGTCTGGATGGGGAATAATAGGCATCAGGTGTAGTAAGTCTCAGTGGCCTTGAGTTTTAGCCCTTCTGGCTATGGGAAACTTCTATCACTTGTTTTGGATGGGGTTGCGCTATGCTAGATGGAACCTGGGTGCAATTTTGGAAGTCCTCCTGGACTTGTAACCACAGTTCAAAGAGCAGATGACAGCTATGGCTAAGAGGGCCCTTGCCCAGGGGTGGGATCCTACCGGCGTAACAACTGGTTCAGTGACCACATGCCTTGCTCGTGTGTGCAGTACTTGTAAATCAACTTCTCCTGCAAGCAATAACCTTTTCCTGCTGATGCGCAAAGCAACTCAGGTTGCTTTAGCAGGGAATAAAGGACAGCCTAGAACCTGGGTAGGCAGGTGGGCACAATCAAAGCAAAGAAGATCTTCCAAGCAAACCTGTTCAGTTGTCAGCTGTTCTTTGGAGCTATCGGTTCTATAGAACTAGGCTGAACTGGTAGAATCCCACCCCTGCCCTTGCCCTGATAATGCATTGTCTACCAATTGTGCCTGTTCCTAGAACAAAAGGCACTGCTCATGGCCAGTCACAATCTGTTTAGAAAAGTGTGCTTAGATATGTTAAAATGAAACAAAAATGATTTTTCTTCATCCCTTATCTAAGTAAACATGAAACTTACATGATTGTTTAAGCATGTATAGATAATCTGTGAGCTACAGAAGTTTTATCTATTGTTTGACTCTAGTTTTTACACAGCTCCTTTATTTCTTGGCCTGCTGTAATAAAGAAGAATTTCTTATCATGTCCAAACAAGGAAACAATGGTTAGCAGATCTGGAACATGGCAGAAAGCCAACTTAACTGAACTTGTTATTCAGAATCTTAATAGTCTCCTGGTTGAGACTCAACAGAGAATCTGAGGCTTCTGATTTATTACAGCACATCAGGAAAGAAAATTAACAACAACAAAAAAAGAGCTGCAGGAATACCTCATGACGTGAAGCTGATGTAGGATTATTTGTATTGGGCAAATAGGCAAAAGGACAGAGTTTGCACTGTTTTGTTGTTTTGGGATCATAATGGCCAAGCGCAGACCTTCATGTTATGGGAACACAGAATGAGCATTGTAAAGCCAAAAAGGCTGTTGCAATCTAGAGATGTGTACTGTATTTTTAAGCTCCCTGCTAGAAGAACATACTTCCCTTTTTATTTCCTCTGATTGTTATTCTCTCCCTTCATGTTGCTCTGCAGCACATTTGCACTCCAGATCATTACAACAACTAGGTGAGAGGACAGACAAGACCAGGAAGAAAAGGCCCAAGAAACCACAACTAGTTAACTTTTCATTAAATGTATAATGAAATTCATTAGGTTTAAACACTTTCATCCCAATCACTGCCTAAAAAATATCTTTTGTATGATCTACCCTAGTGGCTTGTGCTGCAAATCATTTTATCATTAGTTTCTGCTATGAGAAGAATTCAAAACTTCTCTAATATTTAATGCCTGATCTTTCATGAGGGCACTTATCCCCAAAAGTCCAACTGGAATAAGAAGCCAAATATTATCTTTCAAAACTGAAGCAAACGTTGTTTGTCTAGTAAAACTTTCACTGCTAAATCATACAAGTGAGCTTACTTTTTAATATAACTTTAATAGCTTAAGCAAGGGGGGAAAGCATATTACTTCTTAGGAACCAAATAACAGTAAAGCAGATAAAGCTCACTACGCCAGGAACAAAACTTTATTTTAGAAGTATGCAAAAATGCTAGATTGGAATGTGCACTGTGTGAAATTATGGAAATAAACATAGATATGAAGACTTTTTCCTTTCATCTTATAAGGTTTTATGCTGCAGCAACTGTTTTTCATAAGAGTCCTTTGGAAAATGGACTTTGCTTAAATAGTTCTGGGAAGAATTAGCCAGAGAAATTGGAACGATAACATGAGACATTCACCCAGGCTCTCCTACAGCCACAACTTCATCCAAATGCTGACTGTAGTTATTTTCCTAAAGCAGAGTGGGAAGTTATGACCACATAGATGAGTCAAGAAAGAATATCTCTTCCTGCTTCCTAGACTTTTTTTTTGAGAATTCTACCTTGGTTCCAAGCTGTAATATTCACGTTTCAATGTCCAGAGGCTCTAGCAGGGGAACCTGACACAATTTAATTTCATTTCCAACCAATCAAACTTAGGAAAATGTTTGAGGTGTCTCCTTTTTTGCAGTATTCTTTGGGAAACTTATCCTTTACTCTAGTTGTGTTTTTCCAAAATCCTTACAAGCGCAACCTGTCATAATTATTTGGAGTGGCTAAAATATCTACATTATTACAGTCCTGTATCTAGATACTTAATATTCCTAAACATGCCTTTCAAAAATGTAAAAAACAAAAAACAAAAATGGGTAAATAAGTCTACTATATTTAAGGATGCCCAGCTATTGTAGTTCTTATCTGTCTCTATCTCTCTCCAGAAACACCAATTCCTTCAAGAATTTGATTAGTTTTACACCATCTTATATTCTATCGTTTCTATTAAACATTCAAGACAGTATATTTGACAGTACTCTTAACTTAATCCTCATCATAACAACTGTCTAAGCATAGATTTAACTGAGAGTGTATCTGATTGGCCTCAAATACTGAATGAGCTCCATGGTTTAGGAGTAGATGGGAAATTCTATCGCAGAATTTTATTAATACTGTTTTATATAAAGCCTAAGCAATGTCCATTATTAAAGACATAGTTTTATAATGGTAACATTGTGTTATCTTTATTTATCAAAATTCCTTTTTAATACATATAACTTTATAAAAAGAATCATAGGAAGATGGACTTTAAAAAGAATTGAAGATCTTCTGTGTCTGGCATCAGTGCAAATTTCAAACTTAGTGGAATCCATGTTCACTCGTTAAATGTTAAATCCTGACTGAAAGCTGAGGTCACTTTCCACCAAATGAAACCTGCTTGCCCCCAAATGTTAATTTTTTTCTTGTTTTGAATGATATAATATTGCTCTGCTAAAAAAGTAAGCAGAGTAACAAGGTATATTGAACAAAATAAACAAAATTCCCTTTTTGATGGATACAGTCTGAAAGGTGCTTGGTTGAATGCTATTGGTTTGTTTCAGAGTATCCTTTTCCTAGTAGTTTAAAAAAATGTGTGATGTAAATTACCTGACAGTGGGATGCAGCATGGAAACCTAAAAGCCATTCCATATAGCAATCATAGCACAATCTTAACTAGTTTTCAAGTGCAAATTACAGAGAAAGTATCTGAAAGCATTTGCACCTCGAATAGCATTTGGCACTATTATCTGGTTCCCTTAAAGTAATCTTAATTATGAGGCAGCGACAGGCAAAGAGGCAATTCTCAGTGTAAAGACACCTGTTAAGGCACCAAAGCTGAGCAAACAAGAAATTAGCTCAGGGTGAAAGGAAGTGGGAGGACAAATCACTGCAAGCTGAAATGATAATGTATTAAAAAAATACTAGAAGAACTCCATGTACATTCAACTGGTTATACCTGATTTCCCAGGAAGAACTGACAAGAGATGGAAAATGGGAAAAAAACACAATTAGTTTAACAGGAAATGGTCTACATGAATCTAGAACACACTATGAAAGTGCATACGTAGTTTCCAAATAGCTTGATATAATATATACTTTACATGTGTACAGGTAACATTAAATGTTTGGACTGTAAATGATGGGGAATGGAATTCTAATTTATTTGTTACTTCCTTGCATCATCTTTGATCAAATATCTTCTGCAATTTGACAAATTTTTCCTTCGTATCTGTTTAAGACTCCCCCCCAACACCCAAAGATGTGCAACACATTTCCTAACTAATAAAACTGGGACATATGCTTTTTACGAAAACAGGATGATCATGAGATATATTGTTCAATAACTTTGAATTCTAATTCAGTTGGGAAGTACACTATTTAAATGTTAATGAATAGTACAATAAAAGATTTTGAACATTGGTGGCATGATATTATTTAAGTATTACATAACACGGGTTGCCAATCTTCTTGGTTCTGCTGACTGCTAGTGGTAGTTTCAGTAGCAGGGGGGAATGGTTTTGCACACACAACCTAAATCCCATGCATGTGCAAATAATCACCATATATAATAATTTCAAATGAGTATCAATAGGAATTAGGGTAGTGCACAGTTAATCGCTGTTTAGACTGGATTTGACATTTTTATCCACTTAATGAATCAAGGACCTGAGACAAGCAGATATTGTTTAGTAATAATATTAAAGGTAAAAGCTGCCTTTTGCAACTGTTTGGTGGTGATTTTGTCAACGCCACTGAAGCTCCAGATGTTCTGGGAATTGGACTCAAAGTGCCTATTACTATTGGTACTATCTTGGCTTCCTTTCACAGTTGTTCTAAACTTCTATTTGCAAGTCTTTGTATTTCATGATTTTCTCCAGTTTTTTTCTCTTCTATCCTGTTGTCTCCAAATCCTGAAGCATCCACTATTCAAAGTTCTTTGTCTTTCTTATCAACAATTACTAAGTGTTGTGTGGAAAATGTTTGTCTGCTTCAATTCTAAAGTCCCAGCGCATTTAGCTTCTTCATTTTCTATTACTTTGTCCATGTTGTGACTATTATTTTCATTGACTATTAAGTAAAATTTGAAATAGGTTTTAACACTTTGAGAAAATTCACAGAATTCAGAGTCTAAATTTAGTTTAATAATTCAGGTCCTCTGGTTCTTTTCAGAGTAGCTAGGTATAAATCAATAGATGACATGAATGTATTTTTTAGACTTACTCTGTACTTATTTTCGCCAATCTGCTCCACCTGGAACCGCTTTGCACATTTACATTTTGCTACTTGCCTTGTCACCTGTCAATATGATAATCAGAACCATTGTATTAGATTTTTCAGCCATTCTGTATCATTGGTAAATTGTAAGTATGACGATCATTATGCAGTGCTAATGGAAAATGCTCATAATAAGAGGTGAATAGAAGAATACCTCATCTTCAATTTTGTCTGCATCTGTCAGAGGTTTGTATGCATCCTTGTTTGGATGAAGTGCTGCTACAAATTCATAATAGTCAATATAGCCATCGCCATCTCTGTCAAAAATGTCTGCTACCGCACTCATTTCCAGGCGACTTGTAGGAAATTCTATGGAAAAGAAATAATACTAAACATTAGAATTACAAAGTTTTAAGAACAGATTACTTCTAAAATCATAGAATTAAAGAGAATTTTGCAGGCTTTCTAATCTATTTTTCTGTTTGATGTGGGAAGGCCAAAACTAGAGGATCTGGAAAAGATGGCTATCTACTCTTTGAATGAATGTAACAAGAGTTGAACAATCTTCTGGCTCAGTATTTCCTAATTTTTTTTTAATCCTTTCTTATTTTTAAAAATTAAGGATGACCCTCAAAAGAACTTTGTATATATGGGTTATATTTATCAATATTAATATTAAAATGATTAATTCATTCAGAACATTTACTGAATGATATAACTATTACAATATTGAACCTATTATATATTAATATAAAATATTTTTCACAAAAAAACTGTTTTAACAACAATAAACGAGAACCGTGACACTGTTTTAAATTTTTGCAAATATCTTCAATAGCAGGTAAATAATTTTCACTTCCCAGATCCCTGAGAGAGTCTTGGGGGAACACTTTTTGGACCATACTTTAAGAAACACATAACAAGTTATTAGTTCCTCTGATTGACCATTCTTACCACTAAACATTTATCTTGATGCTTCACTGGACTGTAACAATTTAGACTCCGGTTAGTTATATCCACTAGATCTAATTCCATCTATTGGTCACTAAGAATATATCTCTTATATGCAGATATTTGAGAAGTATTATTACCCCCTTTTCTCTCAGATTCTTTTTTCTTCACAGCAATCTGAAGTTTCAAGAATGGTTTGTTTTAAAACTTACTTGAAGAGAGAATCCCATCAATAAATTCCTGTCTTGTTATCTTTCCATCCTGATCTTTATCTATCCTCCTAAAGAAGTCCATTACTCGAGATTTCTTGTGGTTCATCCATCGCATATACTTCTTCCGCCAAATATCAAAATCAAAATTGGCAAATTCCCTCAGCTGGAAAAACAAATCATGAAAATGATTTAAGAGATGAATTAGCTTATGGAACCCAATATCCATGATGCTAAGATCCCGGACAAAAGTGAATACTGGTTTCCTCTGTAATGTGAAAAATCAAACTAGTCCTTTCTATTTCCTGCCTAGGTCTCTGATCTTGGACTCTCAGCTGCCTTGGCCAAGGTATATGAGCCTGAAGGCTCCTTCAAACTGCAGTTCAACTACATTTGTGGATCCAAAGCTACATATCAACTTAGCATGAAGAATTGCAGAAGTTAACTTCATCTGTCCTTTAAAAATAAGCTTTAAAATTATTTCCAATTATTAAAAGAAAAGTGGTTAGCATTCATCATGAAGGCTCCCAAAAGAAAAATAACTCTAAACTTTGACTAATAGAGTGGGAAACTATCTTTTGAAGAGACTATTGGTGCTTTTTACCATTTGACAAACCAATGTATGACTCTCCAATTCCTTTGGTTCCTATTTTTGATGTAAAAACTTATTTGATTGCTGGGAATGGAAAATGAGTTGGTGGCACACAAACATTAATTCATTAATTCGATCAATCAATCAATCATTATTTGTTTAGATTTGTATGCCACCCATGTCATTTAGAGGCAATGCTGATCCATACAGTTGGTAGTAACATCCCATTTTCTCAGTCATGTGTGTCATGTCTGTATCTTCCTGTTGGTACAGGCAGAAGCATATTGGAGTCCTGTCCTTCCATGGAGTGCCCTGGGTATTCAATGTATAGGTAGGTACTTTCTCTCCAAACAGTCAGAAGAGTAACTGTGCTGATGATCAAGAGCTAACCACATACCCTCTGAGTGTCAGATGTGATGAATCGGTGGTCCCCCCTGCCCAAAAGGAATGCCACTGCCATTCATGCATGAAAAAGAACTTTATTTAAGGTCCTGGGGCAGCTGTTTTAACTACTGTTACTAACCTCTTCTAATCGGTCTAAGGCGTCATTAAGTTTCCTTCGTCTCTCCAGGGCCAGGAGCCAGACTTGTTGCCATTTGCTGAGCAAGAGGTTAATCCGTGGATTCTTAGTCTCGATTTGGGTCTGAACACCTGAAGGATATATGCTTGGGATTGGAGAACATTTTCCTGTTAAACATAAAGTGAATTGCATATGCATCAAAAACTGTGTGAATCAAAATTACCCCTTTCCAAGCAATTTAGAAGAAAGATAATATGAATATATGCTTGTTTGGTTGCAAATAATACTTCGGTTCTGTTTATGGAGGGCAGCTATAAACCTAAATAGCATGAGTCAGATACAAGAGGCCATAGGCGTACAAATTGTCAACTCTTATTTATTCTTGCCATTTTTTTAAATGACAAAAAAAGAGCATAAAACTACTCTATGAGATAAAACAATGGTGAATTACTACTGCAATCTATAAATAGCCAAGAAATGTTGAAATATGATACTCTCAATGCCTCACAATAGAACATTACTTACTTCCTCCTCTTCCCTTATCCAATACAGGAATATGAGATTGGATTGGGCTGGTTTCAGCTGCTTTTCTTTTATGTGTCTTCGTAACTTTATCTACATCTGGCTGTTTTCTGGTCATTTCTTCCATGAATGTCTGCAATTAAACGGTGATTACTTTGACTAACATTGCATCCAAATAACCTGAAAAATACTCAGTGAAACAACAGCTTTGGTGCAGTGGTCTATTTGGCCTATCATATGTACTTAATGCAGCTGCATCACACATAACTTTTTCAGTATTTACTTCAAGGTCTGTATCAATTCAGGTACTCCTTGACTTAAAACAGTTTGTTTACTGATGGTTCAAAGTTACCAAGACACTGGAGAAAGGGACTTATGACCATTTTTCACACTTATGACTGTTGCAGCATCCCCATGGTCATGTGATTTACATTTGGATGCTTGACATCTGGTTCATATTTATGACGGCCACAGTGTCCCGGAGTCATCAAAAAAGCACAACAAAGAATGTTCTTTCTGAGCCAACTCAGAAAGCTCTAACTGCTCAAGGAGCTGCTGATACAGTTCTACAGAGGAATTATTGAGTCTGTCATCTGCACCTCTATAACCGTCTGGTTTGGTTCTGCAATCCAACAGGACACAGACTTCAGAAGATAATTAGGACTGCAGAAAAAAACAATTACTACCAACCTGCCTTCAATCGAGGACCTGTATACTGCATGAGTCAAAAAGAGGGCTGTGAAAATATTTACAGATCCCTCACACCCTGGACATCAACTCCTTCCCTCAAAACAATGCTATAGAGCACTGCACACCAGAACAACTAGACACAAGGACAGTTTTTTCCCTGAACACCATCACTCTGCTAAACAAATAATTCCCTCAACGCTGTTCAACTATTACGAAGTCTGCACTACTATTACTGTTAATCTTCTCATCACTCCTTATCACCCATCCCCTCCCACTTGTGACTGTATGACTTTTAACTTTGTCGCTTGTATCCTTACGATTTATATTGTGATCCTATTGCAACATTCTGACAAGTAAAGTCAATGGGGAAACCAGATTCATTTAACAACCGTCACTAATTTAACATCTGCAGTGATTCATTTAATAAATGTAGCAAGAAAAATCATAAAATGGGGCAAACCTCACTTAATGAATTTCTCACTTAGCAATATAAATTTTGGGCTTAATTGTGGTTATAAATTGAGGACTACCTATACTATAAACTTTTTAACCCCGTAAGTACACCGGGACTAATTGTTCTTCTGTGAGTGGATGACAATAAAGTCATCAACTTTCTAATTAATATGAAAATAAAACATTTGTACCACCACCTAAATTGACAGAAAAATATGTTTTGTCCAACAGAGAGAAACTTGTATTACAAAAAGATTTTTTAGAAATACGTTTAGGACAAACCTAATGTTTGCATGAGTCAGTTTTATTTACCAAACAGTAATTTTTGTTTTTTCTTTTAGTTCCCAGGCCTCAAAATCTCCTTTGGAGGTCTGACTGACTTGTTTAAAAGAAACTTTCTGTAGACCTTAGGCAGTCTACAGAGAAGAGAAGAAATGCTGCTTATCTTCTGTTAAAACTATTCCCCTTAGCAGAAGCAGTTTTCTTTGAAATGACGGAAGGACATGCTCTCCGTTTGAGGACACAGCACAGAACATCATGCTTGAAACAAAGGCACCCTAACTTAGCACACACGTATTCTGGATTATTTTTGTTTTATTTTGTGTCCAAGACTTTTAGGCCCTCAAGCTACAACCTACTGCACTGTTAAAAGACTGGCTTAGTTTGTCCTCTGCAAGGACACAAAACTCGAGTCATGTGCTATTGACATGTTTTCTTGCCAATGTCATTTTAAATAACTTTTTTTGTTCTCTGTGCTACCGCTTTGCTTTACACATGAAACTCACACAGTGCAACAAACAGATGCACAACATTTAAGGAATGTGTATGTTTTTGTCAGATATGTGAGCAATGTAGGATTTTCAGTTTTGTAAATTTCTAGCCTGCTTGCTACCCATACCCATGCTGAGAAAGAGCTTGGGGAGAGAGCCATGGTTCTCTTACCTGATGCTCTGCTATGAGTGCCTTGACATCGTCAATCTCCTGAGGAATGACTTCTTTGTCTTTTTCAGTCAGCGTTGTCTCCGCCCACTGCAGCCAGGACAATAATGCTTCCAATAACTCCTGGTTAGCAATAAGAGCAGCGAGGGCCCCTGCCAATCTTTGCTGATGTTGCTTTGCCCATGCTGCCACCTTAAAAAAGGAGGAACAGCAATCTGTTATGATTTCCATATTATTGTTGTTGTTCATCCACACAGTTAACCCAGGGTTTTTGCCCTCCACTCCTGCCTCGCAAGAAATCTTCAGGGTCTGAAGGAACAGAGGTGATGGCCGATTCTTAAGGGGCCATCACTATATAACTTTTAATTATAATGGAACTTTCATGTGCTTTAGATGTTTCAGTGGCTGCTCAAGAAACAAGCTCAGCTATGACTTAATGTGATTATTGCAAATAACTTATGATTGTTTCCTGTTGTGTCATCAATTTAAAGCAGGGATGAATACCACAGAGTCCTCTAAATGTCAGAACTGCATTTCCTGTGCCAATTAGAGGGCAACAATATTTGGAAATATTCGAGTTGTCCATTCCTGTCTGAAAGCTATGATTTAAGTTCAAATCCCATTTTCTAAGAGGTGGGGTGAGAAACTGACACAAATGTAAATGAATACATGTTTCTGTTCTACTCAATTTCTTTCTTTCTCATAACATAACCATAAAAAAGTCTAAAGCAAGGTCTCGTATACAAGACAGCATGGGTATGATAAACATTTTGCTCTCAACAGTTGGAACATGTCCTCATAAACACGGCCTTGCTAATTGCTGGCTGTCAAGGACTGACTTGACTGTGACCACATAGGACTGCTTGAATTGGACTGACCTCTTCAAATCTTGCTCGGATAATGGTTATCCAGTGCTTGATGGTAGTGATGGAATCTGGATGGCAAATAGCCAGGATGGCCTCTCCCATATCTGTGGCTTTACTAAGCTCAATCTTTTTTTCATCCAGTTTCTTCATGAATTCCTAAGTCAGAAACAGTGATTTCCGTCAGATGTTGGTAACAATTCAAAGGGAAAACTCAAGTAATTTTAGACTTTGCTGGCAAGGTCAAAGAGGTGAATGTTAAACTGAATCACATGAAGCATTGGCAGAATAGGTGCAGAAGGAAATTGCAGTCCAGCATTCTAAAATAAAAGTTCTGAAATAAGAGTTGAACCGTTGCAGATATGAAACAACTGAAGTAAAAAATCAAATAATAGCGAGGAACATATTTCAGTGTGCAAATCATTAATATTGGAATAAAGTGGACAAACTAATAATTGCTACAACCTTAAAGAAAGATATATATCCTTATGTACTTTGAGCATGGTGCCATTCAAAAGAGACACACCCTTCATAATACAGTACTATTCAGATCTTACTGCTTGTTCTTGATTATTCAGGAAAACAAATTTCAGCTAGTTACTATCTACTTTGTTAAAATACTATAATAAAGTAGTTACTATCTACTTTATTAAAATACTCATTAAGAATCTGAATAAACAGGACAGAATGTATCTTTATTTTCTGCCATTATTTTGTGGAAACAAATAATAGCAGAAACAGGTTTAATCTTGCAGGCTTTGGGGGCCCTTTTGGAGTATTTCCTTACTACTGGACAGAAAAGAACACAGAGAAGAGATGCTTATAGTGCACAACACAAGGGGTGATTGTTGTGAGGTCTTGAATCCCTTTTCAGTCAGAATAAGTTCTGAGACAAGACAAAATTTCCGATTTATCCTCATGAGGCTAGTAGGGTTAAGATAGACTATCACCCAGTTCCCTTTAGCTGCAGCTTGAAAAACATAGAAAATCATATACCACTGGCATTTTAATGGTATGAAACAATATTTTTCAGCTGCTCTTTTAAAAAGCAGTATTATCCATGCATTATACTTCCATAAGTAACACAGTTGTTTTACTGAACATTCCTGTATCCTAGGATAAAATCCAAGGGCAGGCCTCAGTTTTTCCGCATTCATTGCAGCACATGCTGCATTTAGGCAAATCCTCATTCATCCAATGCACAAGTCCCAGGCACCAGGACAATTTATAATGTTTTCGAGGACAAGACAGCATGGCTGGGAAGTCATGGGCAGCAAAGTCGAGATTTGTTTAGGGAGAAAGGAAATCCCACAATCTTTGCCTTAGTGGTTAAAACCTTTGAGCCACGAGAGTGGGGGGCATTTCTATAAGCCCATTGGGAGATGGGAAAGGAGGCGGATCAAAAAGAATACTTGGAAAGAAAGAAAGATTGGTGGGAGAAGATTGGAAAGGTGAAACCTGAGAATATCCGCCTGCTTTTGATGAGCTGGTTTCCAAAAGAAGCAGGGGAAAAAAAGGAGGGCTTGAGCTGCAATGCTCAAGAAAGCCAAAGAGAATAAGAGGACAACTGCCTCAAGATTAACCACGGTTGCAATATTTTATTTTATTTAGTTTAGTTTGTCAAGCATGTATGAGAAAATAAGTTTAAGTATGAACATAACACATAAACATGTAAGTATAAACAGGTATAAGTATATACATAATAAATGAGTACGAATAAATGAATAAATGGGAACAGTAGGACAGGGACAGTAGGCACACTGTTGTGCTTATGCACACCCCCTTACAGACCTCTTAGGAATGGAGTGAGGTCCACGGCAGACAGTTTCAGGTTAAAGTTTGGGGGGTTTGAGGATTTAACAACAGAGTCAGGTAGTGAGTTCCAGGCATTGACCACTCTGTTGCTGAAGCTGTATTTTCTGCAATCGAGTTTGGAGCAGTTTACTTTGAGTTTGTATCTATTGTTTGCCCATGTGTTATTGTGGTTGAAGCTGAAGTAGTCCTTGACAGAGAGGACATTGTAGCAAACAATTTTGTGTACTAAGCTTTAGTCAGACCGTAGACAGCGTAGTTCTATGTTGTCTAGGTCCAAAATTTCAAGCCGGTTGGCATAAGGTAATCTATTGCAAGCTGAGGAGTGGAATGCCTGAAGGACGAGCCTAAAGACAGATCACCATGGAGAAAAATTTAGGAGTTGACACCACCTTGATAATACTCAGTCACTCAATCAAAGCTATTTAACAATTCCCTGATCAACAGTGAAGCAGATGCCTCTGGAAGTATTTAAAAAAAAGGGCTCAATGGCCTTTCATTGGGGATGCTGAGGTAGTAGAATCCTGTAATGGGCAGGGAGTTGGAATCGATGAACCAATGGCCCCTTCCAAGCTTTACTTTATCTGTAAGAATGATAAAATGCGCTGCTGCCTAATAACAACACCTCCATTAAATAATTAAGGACTTGTGATAGCACACTGAGGATATGCCAGTTGAATTTACATTTACGGTATTATCAAAAGCATCAGTTAAATAAACAGAGGACTTCATTCTGGAGCAACTGCTCTGCTTCGTAAGACCTCATTTCTAGGACAGAAAACATCTTTTCTTTGCTAGATATAAATAAGCCAGGAGTGCTTTCATTTTATTGTCACATTTCTATAAATCTAATTTTGAGAACTAGTCCATGATCCAACTCACTCTATGCTGATCTATTAGCATACGCAGGGCCTCTTCATCATCTGGTAGGATCCCATGGAAACGCAGGGTCTGTTCAGCTTCAGCCAGCCATTCCAGAAGCACATGGACAACTGAGTGGAATTCCTCTGCCTGCACAAATGGAGGGGTGTGTGTGTGTGTGAGTCAAGAAAAGAAAGAACAAATATGTATGAAAACATTGGGCCCAAAATAGCAGTTACTTATCATTCAGCAATGAAGTCATATTAACTTTCAAGTAAGAAATCTGATTTAAAACCCCTTGCTATCTTTCACTATAAAATATAAAACCTTTTTAAAGGAAAAAAAAACCCTGAAAAATCTGTTTATGAATGCTTTTAAATGTTAAGATTTATGCCACACATGACAGTTGTATTAGCAATTTGCTATCTTGCCTATAGATTACAAAAACAATGCTTAAGTCTATGAGCTGGAGCCATGCTAATGAACATCAGTTAGTCTGTAGGAGGAAAGGGGGAAGTTAATTAAAGCCGCATTTAGATCCTATTTTTTCTCTGAGAGTTGAAAGCAACACTACACCACTGAGAAGGTAATTTCTGATGATAGAGTTCCCTTTTTCCTTTTACTTAGGTCCTGTACAAGCCTTAGTTTTTCAAATTATAATAGTTTTTCAAAGTCCTGAACAAACAGGGAAAACAAGAGTCTTCCCAAACATGCATGCACAGATAGTTCTCACTTTACAACCAATTTTATATCAAATGTTTGCATTTATGATGGACATCCCCAAGGCTACTTATGACCCACGCTCTGATGGGGGGGGGGGCAACCCTCCCTCTGTGGTCACATGATCTCAATAGCTGGTCCACATATATAGCCATCTGCAGCATCCCAAAATCATGACTGTGATATATAACGTTTTTTTTTGTCAGAAACCAGCATTTACTTCTAGTTTCTGCCAAAAAGTACTTAATAACCTGCACTGATTCACTTAACGAATGTTGCAAAAAAGGTTGCAGAATCAAGTGGGGTCACATGGTCATCAGCTTAATGACTGGCACAACTTTCAACAGTAATTTCCGGCTCAGTTATGATTGTAATATAGGAGTCAAGGACTACCTGTACACTTTGGAGCAAGTGGTGGAGACATTTAATAGTTATCATTTAAACCCATCCATCCATCTCAATATATATAATTATAGTTATGTATAAATGGTGTGAGGTTGAGAACCAGAAAAATTGCTTGAAAATTCAATTTGTTCTGTATAAGTAAGTCTGCCACTTCTGTCCAAATTGTTTTCAGTTCCTAACATTTCCGGACACTTTGAACAAGACTGGAAAAATTTCTGGAAAATCAGAGCTCCTGCAGACCATTAGATGGGATAATATATGAATGGGATTAATAAATGAAAACAAACCGCAATGGCTTGTTCATTAAATAATTCTGTTTAAAAGTTTTTTTAAAAAAATCTCCTGCCTTGATATCACATGTGGCTCAAGTAATTATGATTCCTTACATAGATGGAATTCAGAGCAATGCATTTGTTTCTCACCTGATGAAGGGCCTGTTCTAGTCGAGTTTGCTTGGAGACAGAGAGAGTACACACAGTCTCCCACCGAGTACCAAGCTCCTGCATTTGAACCTTAACCCAAGAGGAATCATCACGGCTACCTTCGATTAGCTCTCGAGCAGAACGTTTCAGGGCCTGAACACTACTGGTCCTTTTCCCCAGTTCCTTTTGGAAGCCCTGAGCAAAGGAAATTAAAAAAAAAAGTGTTAAACACTATTGAGCACCTTTATGACTTACATGCAACATGACTTCTTTTCTATGTAAAGAACCCTCTCGGTCACAGCTAGTTTTTTTAAAAGCATAAATTGCATTTTGTTAATTTTTTTTAAAGATAAATTGGGCAAAACATTTTCATTTCAAAATTTTATTAAAATTATCTTCTATTCCATCCATTGCATTTATTCTTTACAGTTTATTTCTTCTTGCTTTGCATTAATCAGTAGCTTTCTATGTGCATTCTACAATAAAAATCAGAATGGATATATTCAAACCTCATTTAGAAAATGGGTTCTTCTATTGGGAATGTTTTTAGGAGTTCTCTGGTCTGTAGGACCACTGAGGGTTGGAAATGTTTGTTGGTTCATTAACTGAAGTCTACTATGCTACTGCAATCTAATGTAATTACTCATTAATATGGCTTGTTGAAAGCAACTAAATCCTATGGTTTATTAAACTATTTTTCAACCAATTATAATTAGACAATTCAGGATCCAAATGCAATGCTAATCTACACTGGACACTTTTAATTTTGTTTTCATGGTCCTATCAAGGAGGACAGGGAACAAGCTCTGTGAATTGGAAGTAAGCTAGGCCAAATCCCAACATTACTAATAACTATCATTATTTACTTTTTCAAAAATAAAACTTCCTTATATTATTTGAGGTCAAGAGAATATTGCCATACCCACAGAGGTAATTTACAAGACACAAGCTGCAA
The DNA here is from genome assembly GCF_049901715.1 of Pseudonaja textilis. Taxonomy (NCBI): domain Eukaryota; kingdom Metazoa; phylum Chordata; class Lepidosauria; order Squamata; family Elapidae; genus Pseudonaja; species Pseudonaja textilis. The sequence continues at coordinate 122,779,661 of NC_141990.1, read as the reverse complement.
ACATCTTGAAATAGTCAGTTAAAATAACTTAGTTTAATAAAGTAGCACAGATTCCCAAACAAATTTTCAAGCCAACCAAATCTCCAGTTTTTCCTATGATTTTTTTTTAAAAAACTACAATGTAGGGTTTTAGTGTATTAGTTTCATAAGTCTTTCTTACAATCTATGTTGATATCAGTCACCCAATCAAAACAATTAGTAGAGCAGACTTAAAAAGAATACAAACATTACTGTAATATGGTCATTACTTTGTGATTATCTATTAAATTCATCACTAAATCAATGTCTCCATGCACAGGCTGATCTTCGGCCAGTTGTGGTTCCACTTTGTAAAGCCAATCTATGAGAGCCTGAAGAGCATCAGTAAATTGCCCAGAGAACAGGAGAGCTTCTTCCAGTTTGTTTTGTCTGAAGAAAGTAAATAAAACAAATATTTAAACAAGCCCCTTTGTGTGCATTCATTAGGAAAAGTACTATATAAATAAAAGAAAGAACCAATTTTTTTTTAATAAAGTAGAAGGTAAAAAAGGTAAACAGATAAAAATGTTATTATTAGTAGTCACAGCCAACTAAAACTGCAGCAAGCGGTATGGGGGAAGCATCTATGTGTGCGTTCATGTCCCAATGGATATGCAGTAGAATCACTGAGTAAATTCAGATATTCTTTGCCCTATGTAAACCAACTGCTGGATTTACATTTATCCGCTCTATAGATTAAGCACCATTATGGTGGTATAATGCCCACTTTATGGAGCATGCTTCGTCCTGAAATACTAGGAGCTTTATTATCCCTTTTGACATTCCAGAAGGCCCTCAGGACCTGGTTATCTTATCAGGCCTGGAGCTCCTAAGAATCAAAGATTTGCTCAGATGGCTCCATTGTTGGGGTGGCCATTTCTATCCCCTCTTTGCCTAACAGTTTATGTAATTGTTTTTTTATGCAGTTTATTTAGATTTCTATATTTTTTCCATCTGATGTTTCTATATTTGTGTTTTTTATTGAATCGTTGGGTATGCTTCAGAGTCACTTCTGGTGATATGGGTGACTAACCAATTTGACTGACTGATGAATAAGTAATCAATTTTGAGATTGCAAAACAGTTGCTGCAGTCTTCTACCTAAGTCTTCCTCTGAATAAATACATGATATTTCTGTTAGTATGCCAGCCCCTACTTTCTACACAACCTCCTAGTTATCCATCTTCAGGGAGGCTACATGCCCTCGCAGTACCCCAATCTCAACCCTAACCTTCCGTCAACTTTGACAAAATGTTATGCTTGTTTTCAGATAGATTAATACAACATTGAGATGCTGGTGTTTAGGTATGTTTGTCAATATTAGTTTCAGGAGAATAGTATATATATCAGGGCAACATTCATTCCTCTAGGAAAACAAGATCCTTATACCCAGGCCTAACAGATGTGCAAAGAAAAAAAGATGGGCATTTGTAGCCATCTACTTCCTATTGTTAAGACACAGATCCCTATGCCATTCCACAGAAATTGGTTGAGAAGGAACAGATCTCATTTCATCACACTGATAAAAACAAACCATATGCATATGCTACGGCTGGCTGAGATTTAAACAGTTTTATTTAAACATTTCAAAGGCTGCATTTGCAGCCAAGAACTCCATCCTGTGCTTACAAGTGGCCTCTTGTAAGATTAGACTAATCAAGGTCAGATATTGACAATAAATTAAGATAAAAACCAATGGTATAAACAAATAAATTTCTGTGTTTTATGGGTCATCTTTTAAACAGGATGCATAGCTTTAGGTTCTACCTTTCTACAGATTTTCCACAGACCGTATCCCATTTGTCTCTAAGCTCGCTCAACATATCGTCCAATTTCAGGCTGTCATCAGTGAGGGAAGTTTTTTCTTTTAAAGAGCGCCCACTCCTGTTTGTGGTGTCATACACAGAATGTTTAGCTCCAAGAGATTTTTGGAACTCCTGTGCAAAAAATAAGAAGGAAAAAAACTGTCACAAGAAACAAGTACGGCACGTAAACTAAAGGATAAAACTTATTTTGTGCTACTTGGATTAGATCACAATGGCTACAATTTTGAGGCAAGCTGTATTTAGGGAAGAAAACTCATAAAATGTCATTGAGATAGCAAGAAACCAGAACCATTTAGTTTGTATCAACAAAATTAAAACATTTGCAAATCAACTTGAATTTAACTGGGCAATAAAAAGATGTAATCTAATAGAAATGGCAGAAGAACAAAACTTCAGTATGGTGTAACAGCCCATCAATTTGGGATTAACATAAACAAAACTTATTACTTATTCTTTTTAATTTAAATGGATCACAATTGTATGAGTGCCAAACACTGTCTGGTTTAGTTGACTTCTGAAGGTGCAAACTGCTTTCCATTTCTTGCTGTTAAAAATAACACAACAGTTCTTAAGATTGTAGGCATTCTCCATATGGTCAAAGAACTCCTGAAAAAATTACTATGGTGGAGAGCACTATCAATCTCTTCGTGTAGGCTTTCAGAAACAAAAACATTATTTAAATCAAATTGTAAATTATAAGTTTGAGGCTTTTGTAAGATCAGTTTCAATGACATAGTGAATTAAAGTATATTTAAATGGCATGTGCTTGATTTTAACAACCCTTTCTTCTTCTTGATCATTCAATGCTTTAAACCTCAAAGAGCCTTTTACGCAGTAAATATCAAAAGAGTTATCTGATACAAGTCTTTGATCAAAGCTGCATCAGAGCTTTTGTCGTGGAGCCCTAAATGTGTACTATGTTTTTGCAGAACAAGCAGGGAAAAAAAAAAAAAGAAGAGTTAACTCTGTATTCTAGATTGCTTATCTTAGCCAGGACAATTATAAATCTGAATTAATTTAAACTCTAGAAGAAATAAAATGTAGAATACATTTCTTGTAAACATGAATTTGATCTCCATCTCTATATATTACACATGTATAACATGATTCATATTTCAATTTTATGATTTTGAATTGTTTATTTTCTAGTTTGTAATTAAAAATAGCAACTTTCAACTATTTCCTTTTTCCTGATAACGTTTTAGAAAAACATCTTGTACAGAAATGTAGGCAAAAGTATATTGCTAATTGTTAAAGCACTTTTAAATATCTCATTCTTTAAAAATTCCTGGGATATGGATTGCATGAACAGTACTTTCTGTTATGTTACATTTAAATATACCAAGGGAGACAAAAACTGATAAGAAAGCAATGAATGTGCCTTATTTTGGCACAAATATGAGACAGACATATTTTTTAAAATTTTGGTTTCTTTCTACTTTTGGCAAAGGCAACTTTCACGGAATAAATCCAAGTAATTCTGAGTATATATATCCTACTTTTATGTCCTTGATGCAAAATACTAAAACTACTGAAACCATGGTTTTGTGGTTGATTTCATAATGCGAAGTTTCAAGGAAACAGAAGATTATAGAAATCTACAGACCACAGGCAAACTATTTGATAAACAGATTCACTAGGATTGTAGCTACTGCTATTTTTGCACGGAGAATGAAATGTTGATCTTTTTAAATTAAATTAATTCTGCTAGTAAACACACACATATTGTAAAATTCTCGAGTTCTCTTCTATGAGCTGACTTTTGCACTTAATCCTGCAAAATGCCTTGGGCTATCTAGAAAACTGAATCAAAACATACTGCTACTCTCCTCATATTATCATCCCTTCTTTTCATTCCCCAGAGCCCTGCAGAAGAACCACATCTTCACTGTTCTTCAGAAAAGTACAGGTAGTCCTTGACTTACAACAGTGCATTTAGTGACCATTCGAAGTTGCAATGGCACTTAAAAAGTGACTTATGACCATTTTTCAGTTACTGGCCTTTGAAGCATCCCCATGATCATGTGATCAAAATTCAGATGCTTGTAACTGGTTCATACTTATAATTGTTGCTGTATCCCAAGGTCCTGTGATCAACCTTTGGGATCTGCTGACAAACAAAGTCAATGGGGAAGCGAGATTCACTTAACAATTGTGTTACTAACTACGCACCTGCAATGATTCACTCAACAATTGTGGCAAGGAAGGTTGTAAAATGGGGCAAAACTCATTTAACAACCATCTCACTTAACAACAGAAAGTTTGGGCACAATTGTGATTGTAAGTCGAGGACTACCTGTTACAGGGAAGAAGTCGTCCTTATACTTAGGGGCAAACTGTCTGAGAAGAAGAGGTTACCACTGAGAGGGCTCACCTTCAAGGCCCCTGAAATCAACATTCTGTTGGAAATGGACTCATATCATGCTTTCCGTCCAATAGGAGTAGGCTCCAACTGGAGACGCAGTCTCAAAAATATCCAGTTACTCCGGAGGTGGACTTCAAAATTTTTAGCAAAGAGTTCTCTGCCTGGTTGCTTGGTGGGCGTGGCCTAGTCGGCCTCCTGTACCACGGCTGGTGGGGGGGGGGCATTTTTGCCCTCCCTGGGCTCTGGAGGCTTTACTCAAACCTCCTAGAGAGTGAAAATGGCCTCCCCGGGTTCTGGAAGCTCTCTTGAAGCCGGAAACGGGCCCATTTCCGGCGTTCCCGAACTTCCAGGAGGTCCCTTTTTTCACCCTCCCTGAGCCTCCGTGCGCCCTGCACTTACCTGCATCCAAAATGGGCCATGTAGGGACTCCTGGGAGGGGAGGAGCAGGGTGAGTGGGGCCAGCCAGGAGTGGGATTTTGGGGTTCTCTGAACTGTGCAGAATTTTAGCTAGAGGATCTCCTGAACCCCTACGAACCCCCAGCAGCCCACTCCTGCAAGTACTAAGTAACACAGGGCTTTAAAGGTAGCAATCAAAACCTTTAACTACATTCAGAAGTTAAATGGCAAAAAGTGCAGCTCCCACTGTAGATGTTATCACATGTGTAAATGCAGTCAGGACAACTAGTATTTGAGACAGAGCTATAGTTGGTTCAAAATGCTATACAGGTAGTTCTTGAATTATGACGATTGAGTCCAAAAATTCCATTGTTAAGTGAGTTTTGCCCCTTTTTATGACCTGGCTGTGATGACCCAGGGCGTGTCACAAAGGCAATACAGTCAAATAATAAGTAGGAGTCCCTTTATTAGCTCCAATTTTTTCCCCCAATGTCCTGGTTACCTTCTGATCTGGAGAAAACTCTCCCAGAAAAAGCCTTTGGCTGCAGAGATTCAAGTCCAAAATATTATCAAGAAAAACTTTAACTATAAGTCCAATCAAGGCAAGATGAGGTAATTAATCCGGCAGGGCAAGAGAAGGAATTCCAGACATGAAGGAACAGCAGTAAATCAACCTGGTTGGGAGGATTCCAGGAACGCAGATAACCACAGTCAACACAAGATAAACTCACATTTGCAAACACCGCTCTCATCTTGCATCTCTTTTAAACTCTCTTCCCAGGTGTGCCTAATGAAAGGAATCAGGGCCTTTTTCTCCCCCGTAAGCCACGCAACCCACATTGCTCTCTTCTCTGTTCCTCCCTGCGTGCCCTAGGATGAAGAGGGGGTGGGCCTGGGTCTTCCTCTGAATTCCCTCTTGTTCTATCTCTCCCTTGTTCTATCTCTCCCCTGCTCTGCCCAGCCAGACTTTGCTCTTCCCCAGTTTCCTCCACAGCCAACGGAGCCACACTCCCGCTCCCTGTCAGCTGTTCGTCTCCCTCCTCAATTGAGACTCCAACAGGGGTAATGATACTTTTTTGCTACAGTTAAGTTAATCACTACAGTTGATAAGTTAGTAACCTGGTTGTTAAGTGAATCTGATATTTTTGGTTTGTAGTTTTAATATTGTGGGGATTGCTTTAAATTCAACAATCATTGTTTAGAATTTTGATAAAGTTTTAATTACTTTAGTAAAATTCTCTCCATCCCCAACACTATTTGAAAAATAGGAATATTTTTCAAATCAGATATTGTCAGACTAAGCTGACTGCATACAGAAATGGACAGTATAGAATTCAGATTGGGTAACTCATTGGCTCAAATACCCTTTAATATGGTCCTTCATGATCACATATGGCTCCCTTCCACAAGAATAGAGCTTTCTACAGAGAAGCCTTTCAATTTCTATTTCTTTTATAAGCTGGAAAGCAGCCAATGTCTGAATTTGATAGCAGCAAATATTCCAATGTTGTGAACAATGAATCGCTCTCCTCCTGCTCATTACCTCATGATGCCTTGAGGTAACAGATCAGACAGGCTCTACACATTCCATTATTAGTGACTCACCTTATGCTGGGCAAGCTGCATTTTGATTTTGTCTGGATCATTTGCAATTTCCAGTTCTGCATCTAAAGTCTTTTCTGAATCATCCAACCATTCAGTAAGTTTGATCCAAGCTTCATGGAACTGCAGAAAAATTACGAGGTGAGCTTGTGTTTTTCCAGTGATAGATTATCAATAAGCATTTAGTCTCAAGATATTAAATGTGAAAAATAATCAAAATCAGGGGATTAAAAATGGATCTCGACAATATATTGAAAAGAATGGCTTGTTTTTCTTTCAAACAGGTTGTTTTGATTTGCAAATTATTCTACAATAGGTATTTGTTCTTGCTTATTCTAATATTCTAATGCCAGTAAAGTTGATGTAATGCAAGTGTCACTGATGGATAATGAATGTACTTAATGATGCATTCATGCATATGAATAAACCTTGCTATATCTAATGTGAACTTGAAAAGTGTTTTCAACTACTATTTCATTGGGTTGATTGTACAGATGATAATGCCAGGCCGCAGGTAAGAATCAGAGAGCTGGAAATGATCATTTAAACCAAGTAATTCTGGCAGTATCTCTTCAGCTACGATATGAACAGTTTGATAAAGACAGTCCACCATTTATCTGAGCGCTTAGTTTGGACTTTGGGGAAAATGAGAAGAAAAAAGGAGGAAGGGCCTTCTAGTTATTCAGTATCTTTCAGAGAAGGTTCGGATGTGCCTTCTGGTCAGAACATGGGAGGTGATGGCAGAAACCTGCTAATTTTATGGGAGTATGCCTATCTGCAAAACAACAACAAAAACCTAAGGAATGTTTTTTTTCATAATTGCACCATCATTTGCCTGCAGTTACTAATATTTCTATCACTATCAATTTCACCACACAAAGACAAGAACATTTTTACTTATTTCTTTAAAAATAATCCAACTATTAATGAAACACTTGACTTTTTTATGATTGGTTTCTTTCATCCATGCCTCAGCTCACCTTACATGCATTCATCAGACTCATGCTCAATTAACATTACATGTAGGAAACGATCCTGAATCACCCCTCCCCCTTCCCTTTCAGGCTCTTGTGGAGTTAGAATTAAAAACCTCTGCATACCCACTTAGATCTCATTTCAGATTACGAACAAGTTGAGAAAGTCAGTTAAACTTACATACATAATCCTGGGGACAAAGTGTGCGTTGATTTGAGATATAGTCATTAAAACTGAGATGGCGCACTGCCATGTTACCTGTTTGGCACGCTTCCTTGCATCATCCAAGGCTCTTCCTCTTTCTACTAAGCGCTGAACTACTTTTTCCCACCTGCTCTGGACACTAATGAGAAGATTCTTAATGAGGACCACATCCTGTTTCTGGCTGAAGTACTTCAAATGAGTTCCAGTTTTGTCTAGCTGGATAATCTGGTCACGATGAGCATTTACTTCATTGGCAAAGACCTTCCAAAGGAAAAAGGCAATAGTGAAATTTGAAAAGTATCTAGAAATATAAAGCTGCCTCACATATTGGCAGAGAAAATATATGCTATTACTTAAACCAATCTTCAGAAGCTATATGTTGATGAGCTAATTTATGTACAATTCAGCCCAATGCATTTAAGGTGGAAAGTTATGATTCTGCTCCTTTCTTTCATACCTTGTGTTCATCAATCTGAAATAGGACAGTGTCTAAAATAAGACTTGGCCGAGAAGCCATTGTCAAAGTTTGCTCAGCTTGGGTAAGCCAGTTGATAAAATCTTGTAGCGAATTGTGAAATTCCACTGCCAGGCTGAGAGCTTCTTCCAGTTTGATCTGTAAGAACATTACATAATTAACCATAGTGGAAGCTTTGCAGAATAGTAAATCATGTTGTGCTTGAATATAATTTGGAGGAGGCCCATTGCTGTTGGCTTTTCCCACTAATAATTTTTCTAAGCTAATGCTAACATGCATTTTGTTCTAAAAAGTATCTAGATAAAATATTGCAACACAATAGTTAAGCAGAAAAAGAAGGAAAAAAATAGGGATCAAGCAAAATTTAACCCCATGTGACATACCGACCTCTTAAAACAAAAAACAATATCACCATTACATGTTCAAATGTTAAGACCAAGAAGCATTTAGACAAAAATTTAGAAACACATGTTTTCTAGTTCTGATCTTATTTACACAAAAGGGACCTCGTGCTCAGTACTGTATGAAGGATGTCAAGAATGGCTCAGAAAACCATTGGATAAAGTTAACATTATAATTTAAGCCTTATAATTTGCACAGCAAATGCAAATTGTTGCAGCATGAAGATCCTCCCCCTGAGGCAATTACCAGGCTGGCTCAAAACAAAACACTGAACAAAAAGAATAACTGCCCTGCTATTCTAGAGAACCCATGTCACAAATGACAGAAGAACTTATGAACCAGAGTAACTTATCTTTAAAAACATTTCACTGATATCTTGCCCTCCAAATAAATAGTGACTCCTAGTATTCATAAAACAAAACTGCCTGTATTCACAATAGCTCCAAATTTTGGGAGCTGTGATCCCAAAATATCTTAAAAGCACTTTGTGAAGGAAGGTTTATCTATATCGTAAGTGACAACACATGCAAAGAAGTGAAAGAGGGACCTCCCAGACATGACCAAATGCTTATAGCTAAAAGGGGCATTACTGAGCCAGTCTGTTAATTTCTAATACACTAGTCCTCAATTTACAACCATTTGTTTAGTGCCCATTGAAAGTTACAGCAGCACTGAAAGAAATGACTCATGACCATTTTTCACACTTACAACTGTCACAGCATCCTCATGATAACTTGATTAAAATGCGGATGCTTGGCAATCGGTTCATATCTATGACAATTGTGGTGTCCTGGGTCATGTGTTCAACTTTTGCGACCTTAAGATAAGCAAATCAATGGGGAAGCCAAATTCACTTTGCAACCATGTTACTAACTTAAGAACTGCAGTGATTCACTTAACAATGATTGCAAGAAAGGTCGTAAAATGGGTAAAAACTCACTTAACAACTATTTCCCTTAACAGAAATTTTGGGATCAATTGTGGCCATAAGTCGAGGACTACATGCATATGAATAAATAAGTAAATAAATAAATAAACAAACAAACCCATCCATCCATCCAAAAGCTTTTCTCCCTCCAAATCTCTTGGTTTATTCATTCATTCACTTCTGCCTTTTATATTTGTATTTCTATGGCTTCCAGATGAAACATATAGTCCAAATCAGATTAAACTGTTTAACTGAGAAGTAAATCATGTTTACTTCTATGAAAGCATATGTTTATCAGTAAGTTGCTCCGGACTCCCTAGACGCAACATGGTCTCTTCGCTTAACACTCTGAAGAACTGTTATATTCACAGTATCAACAATGCTCTTAAAGCGTACTGTGTATTTCCAAATGGTAAAATGATGGATTAGGGAACTGTTGCCTATGATTCTATAGATTCTAAAAAGATGTTTTTGTTTTAGAGACACTGGACTACTCCTTACAGTTTACTGATACAGTTTTTCTTATGGGCATGGATGTTTGGCATTATTTACTATACAGACTACATGGTTCCATTAACTCTTGCTAAAGAACCTCAAAACTCTCCTACACTGAAAATAATCTAACATTTAAGCTTCCTAAATGCGCAGACAAATTTATCACATTCCTTCTATAACATACTTTTCTTTCATTAAGTTTGGTCTCTACTGATTCCCATTTTTCTTTAAGATTATTTATATCATGCTCAACATTAGTTTCCATAGACTCTGGGCATCTTGCAAGCATCTGTAGGCCCTTCTGCATCAGACATCTGTATGTTTCCTCCTTAGCTTCAAAGGTAGCACAAAGTTCCTAGACAGAAAGCGAGAATAGGCCACATCATTTACAATCAATGTTGATTCTAAATTATTAACCTCTAAAGCAGTTGTAGGGACTATGGGCTCAAGTTTTGTGGGGGGGAAGGTTGTGTGAGTTACGAAAAACACATTGTGGATAATATGAAACAGTCACCAGATGTTTATAGGAATGTGTCCATAATAGCATACAGAATTGTGTGCATTCTTTGGTCAAAATGAATCAACAATTTAAAAAATGTTAGTCAAATGAATGAGTTTCCTAAGTTTTTATAGGCATTCTATTTGTCGTGTACTTTGAATAAATATTTAAGCAAATATTTTAATGTTATCTGTTAACTCATGTTCAAAGTTATTTTGCACAACTAGCCTTGAAGAATTCTGGGATCATGTGAGATCAAAGATAATTCCATCTGTGGAGTCTTCAATCCATAAGAAAAAATAGGCATATTCCAAATTCAGAAAAACTTTATTATTTAGTGATTTTTTTTTCCTAGAATAAAAATGCCTTTAACTTTAGCAAAGCATTTCTGTGACTTCTTGGACGAGAAGTGATATGTCTTCAAAGAAAAACCAGAAAAGCCCAGTTGCCTCTTGAAAAAGCACCTTTGGGACATTTCTGCAACTGCAAAATAACCCAGGAAAATCTGATTTATTACTCAGATGCAAAGAAAGACATTAAAGAAAAAGTCTACCCAAGAGGGAGGCATTCTCAATCACATCTTTGCATTTCAGACCTAGACTGGAATTTTGGCAAGGCTTACCAAACCACTAACTGTAAGTTATGAATATGCAAGTAAAATTGGACCTGGGTATGTTATGTTCCAAGTCCTGGAGATAGGCATATTTTAATGAGCCTTCAACTCACTGAAAATAAAGTAATACAACTGTGCTGTCTGGACACAGAAAAAAAAAAGATTCTGTCTTTAAACACTGGCAATTGGAGTTGGATGAATCAAGAAATAATAAATGGACAATAAAGTTGAGAGATTAAGACACATAATAGTAAGTTCTCTGTTTGGAGAACTTGGAGATAATTAACAGTTTGGTATTAGGACAAGTGGAAGAATATAAATTATATATACAACTTTATAGCAGCTAACCAGAGATCCCATATTTCCTTAAAATTGTTTTTGTCTCTAAATTAATGTGAAGATTGTTCACTTATGGTAATTTACTAAATTAATGCCTTTAGCGTTATTTTCTTGTGCAGAATTTGCAAATTTTTCATTCCAAACAGCCACAAAGCGTTAGTTTCCAAATTTGGGCCATCTGCACTACTAAGATCCTTACCATATGGGTATTAAGCTGCTCTCTTGCAGTCTCTGGTAAGCCACCAACAGGCTTTGATGCCAAAAGGTGACGCTCAGTTTCTGTCAGCCATTGTTGTAAGTCTTCAATATCACCATGGAAACCCTGGGCCTAAACAAAATGTCATCATAACATATTTCATTACACAGGCGTGCTGTATCAGCTAAGACACTGCAAAAGTTGAACATAGTAAATCACAGGTTTTTTAAAAGCCTACAAACCTAAAAGAAAATGCAGTTAAATTAAGAATTCCCTAAACAAAACAAACATGTTAAATTTAATTTTAAAAAATTATACATATAGTGAAATGTTGAGTGAGAAGAAAAAAATGAAAAAAAACCTAAGTAATCTTATACCAATTATGTAAAATGTATTTATGATAATGGATTTACACTTCAAATCCCAATTTATGACTGGGAATTTTCACTTGGAAGCTAAAAATATATACAGAACAATCTGTCCAGTTTAAGATTTTAACTGAGTATTTCAAGCTATTAGTAATTTATAAAAAAGTATTTTCTCATGTTTTTCTATTGCAGAGATAGCAAAGTGCGAGGAGAATTTTAAAGTGCCTACTTTTGGCTTCAATAGACCCAAATTTAACTCAGTAACACCTGGATGATCTTTTACACTTCTCATACACACCTGGATCAAAGCACTGTCCAGCTGCTGCTTCCTTTTTTCTGTTTTTTCCAAGACATTTTGCCATCGTTGATTCAGAAGCTCAAGTTTGCTTTGCAGATTACTAGCTTCCTCTACAGCACTTGATTGAATCAGATCATTTCCCGCTTTTTTAACTGTTTCCACAGTAGACTGGTGAGCCAAGACATCATTTTGCAAAATCTGAAGGAGCAAAAACATGTAATTCCTTTCTGGGGTTTTTTTTAATCACTCATTTCATTCAGTTACCCTCTGTAATTTCATCATTTCAATAAAGCCTAACTGGAAATATTTAGAAATAGTACAAATTAGAAGGTTCATATAATTGAGCATATTCCTTTGAGATATAAAAGATATCCACTTTGAATAACAACGCTTACTTATTTGGGATATTCTAGAGCAGATGGAGAATTCTGGGAGTTTGAAGTCCACACGTCTTAAAGTTACCAAAGTTGAAAAACACTGCTCTAGAGTCAATAGCAATAGCACTTAGACTTATATACCACTTCATAGTGCTTTACAGCCCCTTCTCTATGAAGTTTTACAGGGTCAGAATATTGCCACCAACAATCTGGGTCCTCATTTTACTGACTTGGAAGTATGGATGACTGAGTCAACCTTGAGCTGGTCAGAATTGAACTCCTGCTTATGGGCAAAATTAGCCTGCAATACTGCATTCTAATCACTGCACCATCATGATTCTGTCAAATCAGCATATGTCTTATTGATTCATTTAATGTACCTCAAGTACAGACCATATTGTTTATATTGTGGTTATTGATATGGGGGTGAGATGTGAGGGTTCCTCTCATAAATACAAGCTAAAATTCTCAAATTCCAAAGATTATTTATTATTATTTGTTTTATTTATATATGACTTTTAACCCTATGAGTTTGAGATGAGGGGATGGGGAGGGAGAGACTGTTTTTAATGGAAAAAAAGTATAATAGAAAAAAGTGAGCCTTTTGGTAATCATAGAGCAGGGGTGTCAAACTTGCGTTGTCATGGCGTTGTCTGTGACATATCGGGACTTTTTTCCCCTTTGCTAAACCGGGCGTGGCCGGAGCCAACACATGATGCATTCGGCCCACAAGCCGTGAGTTTGACACCCGTCACAGAGCAAGAGATAACTTTGTAATCACACATATTTGCTGAAGAGAAAATTGGAAGCTTTCTCCTATTTCTTTTTATTTTTTCTCAGTGCATTTTTTTTCCTTCTAAGGTTTTAAAACTCAAAAAAGCGCATTCACTGTGCCCACTTGTTCAGATCATCCCTATATAAATGTATTTAAAATTATAGTTTGTCTTGATGTTACTTGTATACAGCATTTAATTTAATGCGCATTTTATTTGTTTGGACATTATTTTTTGAAAGCGGAACATAAAGCATGCCATGTGTAATTATTGTGTAACCAGCAGGAAATCAGATACCTGTTCCAAAAGCATAGCAGCAAGTTAGAGTCACCTAACCTACAACCTGAATAGGAGGAAAGTATCTTTCCTGCACACAAGCAGAAAAATCTTTTGTAATGTGACTGTGTTTGGTATGTTTATTATTTTATATATTTTTGCTGCATGCCACCCAGAGTCATTTCTTGGGTGGCTATATGAATTTGATAGATAAATAAAATAAAGTAGGCAAAACAAGAGAGACATGACTCAAGAAAATAGGCATGTAGGCATCAGTGCTAAGAAAAGGGGCTTGGGAGTCAGTCTTCAGTTAGGAAACAAAATTTTCAAGCCTTGGACCTGAGTTCCTGAATATGTGTTCCTTCCGATTTCCTGACTGATTGTGGACTTCTATCATTTGTCTGTACAGAAGTTTGGCTTCTGAAATATGCTTGCTTTTTCCTGAGTCCTGCATTAATGCACTCTGTTGAGATTTGAGCTCCTATAAAGACCTTTTTTCAAAATCTGACCTATTTTAACTGTTAATATGGAGCAGTTATTTCCATTCAGTAATCTTATCTAACAATGAAGCCCAGAAATACCAGTTACGTACATGATGTTTGGCCAGCTCAATTTCAATAGCTTTGGGGTCACCTCCCACTGGCCTCTGTTCATTCAGCAGGTCTTCAGTGTGTGTCAGCCATGTCAGCAATTCATCCAGAGCATGCTGGAACTGCCCCAAAGCCAATAAAGCACCTTCCAGTTTATGCTGTTCAAAAACAAGAATATAAAAAATTGAAATCATGCTAAATCTCCAATCATCTCAAAGTGTGTGGGAAATTCATATGAACGCCTATAAGTGCCATCCAAAAATTATTTTACATATAAACTATAATCTGAAAACCAGATTAGAGAAGAACATTTAAAGTTAGTAACATATTTTATTGTGATTATTTAATAATTCTTGAGTGGCTTGCATTTGTCTCATTTACTTCATGAGAGATTAATGTAAAAGTCTGTGACTTTACAATTTCATGATAACATCGAAGTCCAAGAACATGCTCTTGTTGCAGTATCTTGGTTTCTCATTTTTAAAAATGATATTACTAAAACATAATAGGTAATATAACATGATTTAGAGTACAAAACATAGCTTTTTAAACAATTTGATCATAAGGAGGGGAAAAGGAATTAGGAAAAAGAAAACTAGCAAGAAATCTATTACTATTAATCTGGTGGGAAACATAGCAAGCTCAGAAACTTGCTGGGGACATTAATGTTTGTTGTGCCATTTTCTTTTCAACTTGTTATATCTTGTTTAAAAATTCTCAAAAGAAATAGAATGACCAAGCATATATCTGATCAATATTTAATACACATAATTAATTAGACACCATTATGTATTAATTACAACAAATGATATGCTTGCACTTGAAATTCAGAGATTTTAATGCCTTCAGTTCAGTGCTGCTATGTAGAGTAAGCTTTTAGCCAAACCCAATTTACCTGGCGGCTAACGATTTTATCCTCTAGACATTCCCATAATAGCTTGAGTTCAGACAAAGGATCTTGAACAGTATGCTTCTCACTTTCCTCTGTGACTTTTTTCAACAA
Source organism: Pseudonaja textilis (assembly GCF_049901715.1). Classification (NCBI taxonomy): domain Eukaryota; kingdom Metazoa; phylum Chordata; class Lepidosauria; order Squamata; family Elapidae; genus Pseudonaja; species Pseudonaja textilis. The sequence continues at coordinate 122,764,644 of NC_141990.1, read as the reverse complement.
CAGTTCGGCCTGATGGTTCAGTCGTTCCATTTCTATCTGTTGTTGGTAGGCTTCTTTTTTAAATTGCTGTAGAAATTCAAGGACACAAAATATCAAAGGGGAATACCACCTTGACCTTACTAGTTTATTGTGAAAATTAGTGTCAGTCTTCCCCTGAACAGGTTTCTGTTTAAGGAAAACTATTTTTTTTTTTAGCAAAAAGCACAAAGGAACCCAATGTCTCTAAAAAAAATTACTATAAAATGCTGAAGATCTTTTCTTCTTCCTAGGGGAAGCCTGTTTTGAATGAAAGACCTTTTTGGGAACAGGATGCAATCCACAGAACTTTCTAACTTACTATTCTTCATAAATTAGACAACTAAAGCACACTTTCCCCCCTGAAATATAAATGGACAGCATACTTCATCATTTTTATGTCCGAAATATTTCACACTCAATTTATTAGTCTATAAAACAGGAAGTCTTTCAAAGCTTCCTCAAAACGAAGGTAATGTTGATAGAGCTCTGCACTGGAAGTGACTGAACCAAATTACACCTGGTGCAGAGATTACTCCATCCCCAGAAGAAATTAACTGAAGAGAAAGGAACCACAGTAATATATCTATCATACACAAGGGTGTTATCCTCATCTGTGACTGAACAGTTAGGATTCCTGGGTAACTTACAACGCAAAGCTTTGACAAGTCCAAAACTCTGCAACTCTTTACCTTCTTTCTGTCTGGAATAGAATCAGAGTAGATGGCTACCATGTGGACATATTCACTGTATTCTTTTTTTTTTAAAAAAAAAATCTCTTCCTATTTTTTAAAACTGAGGCCTATGACAGGAGGAAGTAAAATAAATCAGATAATTTTTTTCTAGATGCATAGTTGTGGAGGAGAATAACACACAGCCTACTTTTTGTATTGCATTTCAACTTTTAGGGATTTCTGATCCATTACATTCCCATTTTATTGAAAGCCATTGCTTCAAAGCTCTAAAGTCCTTTTGAATAAACCTTACTAGACCAAACTTAAGAACAGATACATATCATATAACACAATTTGATCTAGGCATACAGGGGGAGGAGGGAAGGCAATTTTTCCGAAGACCCCCATGAGAAGGATCCCATTGGGTACTGCTTTCTCTTCTAACAAAGCTTATGATACCGTGGACTTCTCCCATCCCTCCCCACCCCAATCCCTTTGACAAGCATTAAAAAAATTGACTTGGTTTCTGTGGCTCCAGCTTTCTCTCTAGTAAAGATATTGTGCATCTGGGTGAGTTATGCAGTGATTACAAAACAGTGAAGCAGAGACACGCAGAAATGTTTCACATGCTACTAAACCAGGATGATGTATCGCTATGATTGCCTGATTCAATCCCTAATGATTTCTTAATCCTTGCTTTCAATTCTAATAGAAATGTTGGAATCCTAAATTTTCAGTGTCAAACTATTGTAAAAGCATACTTTGGCTGATGGTTTCCTGTTTATTTTTACAACTTGTCTACCTCATCTTTGCACACGCAAAAACTAGAGTTACAGTGGATCATCTAGTCTAAAACAGTGCTGCAAAACAGGATATCCCACATAATCTTTGCTTCCTGTGTAAAATGCACAATTAAGTATCCAGGTATTATGAAGAGAATGAGTCATCTTTTCATTCTAAGCCATCTTTTGGAATTCACTGGGGTAGAAAGGCTAGAAAGGGAATGAATTCTGAAAATTTAAGAATAATCCATGGTATCCAAAACTAAGGAGCTTGCCCATACTTTAAAGGGGAAAAAGAGTGCTTAAGAAAACAAGGCAGTCAGAAAAAATAACCTTGTTTATTAAAAATACCCCTCACAATTATCTTTTGCAAAAAAGAAAGAAATTCATTTTATGTCATACTTACAAGACAGGAAGTAATTCAATTTATATACCATACAAAGAAGTTGGAAAACACTATCCCCTCACAAAAAAAAATTAAAAGAGAAAGTTAAATTTTATACCTTCAGCTCTTCTGTTTGCTGTTTTACTGTTTCTAGGTCTGTTCCAACTGGTGACATTGAAGTCAATTTACTACCAGCAATATCCACCCAGTCAAACATAGCCTGTTAAAATAATACAATTAAAATAACAGGGCAAATAATGATGTAGCATATTAACAATGAACTAAATATACAGGGAATATTCTTTGTTATATGAGAAGAACTGCAAGAATGTATACATTTATACATCAGGTCATGAGAGTTGGGGTGTATGTGTGTGTGTGTGAGAGAGAGAGAGGGTGGGGGGAGGGAGAGAGAGAGAAAATAGGCAAGATACAAGTCCTGCTTCTATTGTGTGTGTGTTTGGGACAGCATCATGATGGTGCATCTGCCATTCTGCATCTGCCACAAGTGCCAATATATCTCTATGTAACTACAATAAAGATGTCCTCAGTCAACTCTAAGAACTTGTCGATATGGAATCTTACAGCTAGAGATGCCACAGACTTGACATTGATGCAGTCCTTCTCAACACCAAAAACGTAGTGAGGCTTCCTTTAAGGTCGGGAAGCTATGTCATTAACTTTCAGCTCAGTTCTAACTCCACAGGAAATGCCAGGAAAGCAGTTTAGCAGCATTTTCTTTGGAGCTGCAATGATGGGTAACTTCCCACTAGTGGAAGCTTCTTCCTGGTTGAAGTAAAGGTGCCATTAGATTTAGACTATTTCCCTACAGCCTGGAGGGGTGAGCTTTGCAGCTTTTGCCCTTTATGCTGGGAAAAAAATGCTGCCCAGAAGTGAAGACGGGGATGGGGCATGGACACAAGCCCATTTTCCCATCCTTTAATTTTTATTTCTCAAAGAGGACACTGTGCTTATCTCTGGGAGATGCTGCTCCAGAGAATGGGGGCTGCTCCAGAGAAGGAACATTTCCTCAGCCCTAAAAGATGACAACATGTAATAGAAGAAACTGACTTCAAATCAGTACTTGGTAGACTAATCACTTAGTCTACTAAGCTTAATGGGACCTGTTTAGATAATGAGTACGAGATTGCCATTTAAGCAAAATACTTCTAACTATTGGAAAATTTTTGGTATAGATAATATGCATTATCTGTCATAGATGGATAATGTCTATGAGCCAAAGTGGTGAAGCAGAGATTTCATTTGGAATTGTAAATGACCCAATTATGTTAAAATGTATAATGTGCTGAACAGGGTAATATTTAGTAAGATCAATGAGGTAATACAATAGGATTTTATAACATGTGAGATGATGTTCACTGAGTGAAATCCAACCTTCTAACATTATAGACGTCACAAATAACTATGAATAGTTTGAACTTAAATCAAATGAAATTTGTTCAAATCCACACAAATCCGCACTATAAAAAATTGCAGAAGAAAAACAATTTTGAACTACTGAAGAGATTTTATAGATTTATTGATATATTAAAGGGGGCATTTAATATGGAAATGTACAGCAAAGAGGCTGACAAAAGATTTAATGTTTAATCTTTTTCCATAATTTAACCACTTATACTTTTCAAAGACTTTGCTTGAAAAATCTACAGATAAATCAAATGTCAGGGTACCTGAACTCTGATGGTAACTGAATAAATAGAGATAGTTCTCAACTTATGACCATTAGTTTGATAATTCAAAGTTACATCAGCGTCAGAATTTGTGACTTACATCCATTTGGACACTTGGCAACTGGCTCGCATTTACAATGGTTGCAGTGTCTGGTGGTCATGTGATCACAAGTTACAACTTTCCCAGCCACTTTCTGACCAGCAAAATCAATTGGCGAAACCTAATTTACTTAATGATGGTGGTGATTCACGTAATGACCCTGATAAAAGTGGTCATAAAATCAGGCCAAGTCATGTGATGTTGCTTAACTATCACAATGCTTAGCAACAGAAACTCCAGAACTAGTTGTGGATGTTGGCTGAAGACTACCTGTATACACTTTCAGTAGAGTATCTCTTGATCTACTACAGGTAATCCTTGACTTATAACCATTCATTCAGTGACTGTTTGAAATTGATGTTGCTGGGGGGGAAGGGTTACGACCTGTGCCTGAAATTATGGCCATTGCAGCGCCCCAGCATGATCAAAATTTCGGCACTTTGTAGCCCACGCACACTTATACTACTGAGATGCTTCCACTCCTCCCACCCACCTGTCTCCCCCACATCTCTGTTCTTTTGGTTGCCCTACACATTACCTTGTGGGGCCACAAGCAGTCGCAGAACCATATATTCCCTGGCTGCCTGCCAAAACCCAGGAAGTCTCAGTAAGTGCCAGCAAATATTTATTTGCCCAGCTGCCTTCTCTTCCAAGCCCCATGTGGTTCCAGTCTGCCCCAGCAAGCAAGCCAGCGAGCATTTCTTCATTTCCCATCAAACAGTAGTGAGCATTCCTTCGTCCAGCTGCCTTCTATCCCAGTTCCCTTTTCACCTTTTGCGCCTAGTGCCTCACTGCCTTTGTTGTCTCTTTTGGGACCCTACTTCTCTGGGAAATGTTTCCTCAAATTGCATAGTCTTTGGAAATGGAATGGACACTTTGCTGTGGTCAACTCACTGCGGCCATCTTACCACGGGACATCTCGCCATGGACAATTCCACGTTGGATAAATCAATGCAATAAATGTTGTCCGCCACAGTTTCTTCAACATTATTTCTGTTTTTTTTCTCAGGCTGTCCTAGACCCCTTTGGAAAGGTTTTGGATTTGGGATAGACTTCTGAACACAGTGTAGTTTGAGGGATCTTGGAAATGGATGGGTGGGTGAAAAGATTCCCAAAGAACGCTCCCAACCTTCTCCCTGACCCCCATCACTTACAAAAAAAAAGACAAAAATAATCACTTTTCTGATCAGAAGTGCTTTTGCCAAATCATAAAACATGCACAACCCTACGTTTATAGATTTTGAGGAATAAGTAGGTGTTTATTAAAATATTTCATGATCCCTAATTGGTAGTTTCATTTTTAAGAAACGCCTTTCTAAATATCCTACCACACAAAGATTATAAACAAACTTAATTAAAAAGTGTACCTGTAGTCCATCTTGATACTGAACAGCAGCCTGCATAGCTTCTTCAAGTTTGTCAACACGTTCCTTCCATGCTTTATTTAAACCATCCCAAATGGAATTTAGCTATATTTTAAATTGTGAACAAGAGTTTTAAGACTTTAAATATACATACATACATACATACATACATACATATATATATAAACATTGATAACAATGCAAAGAATAGTCTAAGTCTCCCTAAAATTGCAAGGAGGGGGAAGAGTTCTAATTAGTTTCTAAAAGTTAACGTAATTTCCAATTAAGATTAGAATTCCTTTCATTCAAACTTTAGGCCCACAGCCTAAAGAAGACCATAAGCCATGTATGTTGAAAATATACAGTTCAATTATTATTAGAACTAAAAAAAAAATTGAGATCATGATACTGACAATTTGGTATAACTAAATCAGTGTCTGACACAATATAAGCTATGCTGTCCCAAAATTAGAGGTTTCTAGTCCCTTCAGACAACCATCAAGCATCAAATGTTTATGTGATCAGTACCTCATCAATACTTTTATTGACTAATGGTTTGTCAGGTTCACCACATGCAGCTATGAGTTCAGAACCAAGATTCACAACGGCATCAAGTTCTTCTTGTAGCCCATCTATCTCTTCTTTGATGGACTAGATAAAAAAAAAAACATGATTTTGTAAACTATCATACTAATATTTAGGAAAAGCAAATTAGCTTTAGTGACAAACATGGTTTATTTACTATGGGTATTTAAAGAGCACAACATATTATCTACGTTCAATAACTATAATAATTAAACTTGTATGTTGCCTGATGGTCAAGAACTTTGATCTCTTCTCCCAACTCTATAGGAAGTTAATGCAGAAGCACTTTAGTATTCCTGGTATTTCAAGGAATTAATATTACAAATACATCCCCCATAATTCTTAGAAAATAAGGTGAATATTAGCATCCCTTTAAAAATATTTTTCTCATAGCTCACATTTCTTAAGCTTTAATATGATAGCATAATCTATAGAGAAAGTCTTGGTGGCACTTATTTTTCTACATGAACACAAGCCATTGTGATGGAATGTCTATTTCTAGGACTGAAAAAAATACAATACATCATCTCCTCCTTGAAGTCCAAGTAGAATCTAGTGACTTCATGAAAGTGTCCCTGTGCAGGAGAAGACGGACATTGCCTTCCCTGAGATATCGTTTTTCTTCCAAACTAGCTTACAGTCCTAGGATTCTATAAAGGTCTCCCAACAAAGTATTATCTAAGTCAGGGTTGTCAAACTCAAAACCTGTGGCCCAGATGCATCACATGCTGACCACACCCAGTTTAGTGAAGGGGGGAAAAGTCACAAAATGTCACGTGACAATGCTGTGATGATGCGAGTTGATCTAGGTCCGCGCCTACTTAGCTTTTTGAATAAGGGACAGGATGAAAAGTAGAGGAGTGGGGAGGAGAGAATGTGAGCTTGATACCATGGTCTAGTTTAGTTTACTTTATTGTCATTGCACCTTGTACAACAAAATTAAATACCATCTTTAGTGTACAATTTATGACTATGAAAATAAACACAAACACACATCCCTCACACTCTACAAATTGAATTGAAAACCCCTGATATTGCATTAATATTGCACTATACAGTAGAATTCAATAGAGTTACTGCCCTGGGATAGAAGCTATTTTTCAGCCGATTTGTCCTTGTTTTTATTATCCTGTATCATCTGCCAGATGGTAATAGTTAAAAAAAAATGGTATCAGGATATCAAGTGCTCTATCTACACCTTAACATTCATGGATGGTGAAGTCTTCTGAAATTTGCATACTGATAGAAACCTACTTAGAATTATCCAATAATGATTCTGATTTGAAGAAGGAATATGGTACTTAATGTATCTTTTCCAGGAAGTGAGCACAGAATTTCATCCTTTAGATATTGTCGTGTATTTTATTTACCTCTGCTGCTTCCTGCTGTTGCTTCACCACTGAAGGATCAATCCCTGCTCCTTCTAGTTCTCTGATAAAATCTTGAGTATCTTTGATGGTGGCTATGAGAGCCATATGATCACACCAGAACTTCTCTGCTAATTCCATGACATCAAGGAGCTTTGCTTCCCTTTCCTCAGCCAAAGCATGGATATCCTCCCAAATAAAGACCATCTGATCGAGCTTATCCTGAACAACTAGACAGCAAAATAACACGACAGTTACCCAGGCAGAGCAATCTACATGTCCTTGAGAGGAACTTGTAGATTATATGTTATGCATTTATCTTGTAATATAAATATTATGGGATTGAAAATGTGCTATTAAAGGATCAGATAAATAATGGAATATAAAGTAATACACATACAACTATATATAAAACTTGAAATGTATATGCCTTCCCTCAGAAACAGCTAATACAAGATAATTCTTCTATTGCAGATGTTTGTATTTTTCTTTTTAATGCTTCCAACAAAAAATAAGGGAGAATTTTCCAATCTGGTAACCTCCATTACCTTTAGCAGATATATCTTTATCAGCTCCTTCTGAACGTGCAATCATTTCTTCTCCACGCAGTTTGAGAGTTTCATACACTGGCTGTAGTTTTTCCAAATCTACAGAGACATTCTTATTTTCACTGATCTGTTCTTTAATCTTTTCCACTTCAGCTGAGATTGAAGGTGGCTGCCGCAAACGTTCAGCGATCCGGTCCAGGTTCTCAATAGTTGAATCTATCTTATCATGGAACTGCAATAGAGAAGGAATAAGTGGGGGCAACTGGGTGAGACACAAAAAAACGCCCCCCCAAAGAACCAAATCAAATCAGAAGGGTGGGGGGAGGGCTATTGTCCAACGAAGTATTTACATTAAAGCTGACACCAGCCAGAGCATAGTGCAAGATTGGAAGATGCAGAGAGACTTGCCCATAGAACCGCTAAGAGTTGGACAAAACTAAATGGATATCAGCAGCAGCAGCAGCACCACCACCACCATAATTCTGTCTCTCTCTCTTCTATTTCTCAAAAGAGTAATACTGGATATGACCAAGAGATTTCATGTAGACATTCAATCACACATCCAATTTCCCACTTCTTTATGTAGAGAAAGAATTATATGGATCAAGTATATACGCTATCTAGCTATTATTTCTACAGCTTTACTCTCTTATTATGATGTGAATCTATGAAGATAAAAAGAACCATAAAATACAAACTTTCAGACAAAATTATTCTCTTTTCTTCTGATCATTAAGTGAGTTTGTTCCTATTCAGTAAGCAAATCAATGGAATGCAAACATTTTATACATGTGTCAATCTATTATAGATTTAATTAATCCTGAGTCTTATTTTTAAATGATATCACTAGGAAAGATTTTTTACTGCATCAATATTCTTGGTTAACATGCTTTTGTGAAAGTATCTTCAATTAATATGATTTTATATCTAGTATTGTATTCTAAATCAGGGGTCCCTAACCCCAGATTGTAAGCGGTGGGCGAATGCGTGAAGCTTTATTTGTGCACGTATGGGATTAAGCTGCATGCATGAAACCATCCTCGCCCTCCAGTCTATGGAACCAAAAAGATTGGGGACTGCTGGTCTAAATTATTAAAACAGACGATTTAATTTAAATGTTACTATGTTTCATCAGACATGGAACTTTTAAGTAACCCCTCAGCTGTCTAATGCAATCTCTGTTTCTGGACAGGATGAAGTCAGTCAGAGAGAAAGAGGGAGATTCCTACTTGATATTTCTTAAGGTTAGGTGCCAGTGCTTAGTTAATTAAGCTAAATGCTATCAGAAGTTTATAGTACTTCCATGTGGAGGGGCCTTAGTGCTACCAGTCCAAAGTCATTGGGCAGCTATTACATTTTTCTCTTTTGCTGGGTTTTGTGTAAGAAAAGAAGGACAAAAGATATTATACAAGAAGCCCACTATTACAAATGGAAGATGTCTGTAGCCCTGTCACAAATTCTGTAACAGGAATGGGAAGACTGCACAATGAAAGCCTTGTCTAGGAGTAGCCTCTAAAGAAGTTGCAGCCCATTTATAGTAAATGCAACAAATCATTGCTTCCTAGTACCAAGAAAGAGTGAATTCCTACAACAATATTTAAAAATGTCACTTGGAGAATTCATTTTATTTTAACCTTGGGTAGATTTATATTGAAGACATCTGCTGTTGACAAGCACTCTTAAGCCAAAGTTCACTGAACAATAAAGCTAGTTAGTATGTGTGCATGAGCATAAGTGAGGGTGGATAGACTGACATGTTGACTAAGATTCTGTGGAAACACACTGCCCTGCTTTTTATTTTGGAGAAAAAAATTTATAAGTTGAGAAAATGTATATATTTAGTATTTATCACAAAAGTATCCTCAAACTATTTTTTTGAGACAATCATATTATTTTCTGTTATACCAAACAGATTTCTCAGGGGTTCTGATCGAGCAGATAAGAAAAATAAATTTATGTAACCATGATGTGATTTTTTTTTCACCTAGCATATGGTGACTGGTACTCTTGATAAGCCGAATATATACTGTAAATACAATGATATAAATTAGCAGAACTGTCCAAAGGGAATTTATCTGCTGTCCTTCTAGAGAAAAACAAAAACAAATAAACAGCAACAACCCCCCCCCCTCCCCAAATACCTGAGTTGATTGAGAAATGGCTTCATCCAGTGTTTGGGCCCGCTTTTTGACATCTTCTTTAATTTGACTGTAAAGAGCATCAGCTGCTACATATTTCTCTTGGATTAAAAATCCCTCTTGTGGGCTCAGCTCCAGGAGTTGAGGTCCAGTTTTGTTCATCTTATCTATGTGAGGTTTATGCTCAGCAATCAACTCTCGCAGTTGCTTTAACAGAACAAAATACTTTCAGTATCTCAGCGTTACTATGCCACATTCTAGTTGTCTACATCTGCTACAAATTCAAAGAGCAAGAAAAATCTAAGCATCTCTCCTAAAAACAAGGCCAAAGTGTAACTCATACTGGATGTGTGCATTTCACCACAAGCCTCTTGCCAAACTGCTTTCACCTGTAACTGAATAAAGTGAGAGAAATTGCTTTCTACTTATAGTACACTTAAAAGGAAATATTGCAGCCATACTTTCTATAGATGTAAAAAAAAAATGAATAAGCCAGTGCATTATGAATAAAAATTGAAAACATTCTGACTTGCCTGCTTGTTATAGCACTCTCAAACACTAGCAAGCTATTTTTAGTCACATTTAAACAATTTGGAAATTTTTACAATGCTGGTACTTAATAAATCATTTCTAGTGCTGGATAACTGGCTGAATGTTTTTATTAGTTGTCCTATGTTATTCTGTTTTCTGCCTACACTTTCTAGTCTGTTTTTTAAAATATCCTGGTTGTTCAAAGCACTGGTTTTCATAGTATACTTCTAAAATTAAGTGCAATGAAGTATGCCATGAAATGATATTTATTTAGGAGAGTCCCAATTATTTAAATTAAACGCTAACTTAATTCTTGTCAGTTTCTAGATTATTCTAAGAAGGACTAAAGTTGAATTTTATCCTTTAAGTTCTTTGTTTTCACCTTCACTATAAAAACACAAAACATATATATTATCATATGGTTATAACTATGCCCTGAAGTATAAAAGTTCATTTTAGGACACTGCTGTTTATGAAATTCAGTCTTTATTAATTGCTTCTCTGGCTCTGAAAATAATCTCAAATTAAGTATATAATCCAAATTTAATTTTTTAGAAGATAACAAATTGAAAGTACAAAAGCAATACAGGTAGTCATCAACTTTCAACAGTTCATTTAGTGACTGCTCAAAGTTACAATGGCACTGAAAAAAAGTGACTTATGACCGTTTTACGCACTTATGACCATTGCAGCCTCCCCATGGTCACGTGATCAAAATTCAGACATTTGGCAACTGACTGGTATTTATGATGGTTGCAGTGCCCCCAGGATTATGTGATCCTCTTTTGCGACCTTCTGATAAGCAAAGTCTAGGGAGAAGCCAGATGTGCTTAACCAACTGTGTCCAGTGTGTTAACAACTGCAGTGATTCACTTAACAATTGTGGCAAGAAAGGTCGTAAAATAGACCAAAACTCATTTAACAACTGTCTTGCTTAGCAACTGAAATTTTGGGCTCAATTGTGGTCATAAGTTGAGGACTACTTATTGCAAATCAGAGAGAAAGAGACAATAAAGGTGTAAAAACTGCACATCCCTAATTATTTTAAAAATCATGGGATTTCTTATAAGGAAAAGAATATGCTCTTGTATTTTTGGAATCAATGACACTTTCAAAGGTGCTTGCAACCTGACCCAATGTGGTCCCAAAGAGTTGTCCTCTGAGACAACCATGACCTGAATGATTGCGAATCTCCACAAACACTTACCCGATGTTCTTCTTGCTGCTGCCTCAGAGTTTCGTATTCAAGAGCTGGTGCTGGAAGCTGTGAGATGATCGTCTCTGTTTCAGTTAGCCATGGCCAAATCTCTTCGTAAGTCTCCCAGAATTGGCTAACCAGAGATTGAGCCCATTCTAATTGCAAGTTTCTCTTGGAATTCATTTGACAGAGCGTATCGTATTTATGCAAGAGAGTTTCCAGTTTGTTCTGTAACGAAGTTATCAAGAAACTACAGCATGTATCTATCAGCTTTGTAAGATTTTAATTTGGCAAACAATTTGTACACTGTCATTTACTGATTTGTTAACTTTGTAGCCTGCTGTTCTAGCCATAGAACACTCAAGATGGTTTGGTAATTTATATAGAACATAGCAACAGAGAAAATCCAATCCACAATTGGTGAAACAGATGGGCTTTCATTATTTTCCCAAATATTGGGAAATTGGGGGCCAAAAACATCCAGTTGGGTCTAAGTCCAAATACATCTAGTCTAAGAAGGCCCTCACCCATATGAAACAATTTGGCCTCTGATGGCAGTCAAATCTTGAAAAGGACATCTACACTATTGCAGATCTAAGCAAACTGAGATTGATAGGATTGCTATCATAGTCATCAATGTCCTACTATCATAAATCACATTTTTACACTGCCTTTAATTTAGTTTTACACTAAATTACACTATATTTCGGAGAAAAGGTTTCTTGTCAAGAAGTTGTCATGTTTTGGATGGCTGAATATTGCAGTATCTGGAGGGCAAAGTGTCACAAATAAGGGACTGGTGGAGTTTGGGAGGGGACTTTGCAGGAATTTTAAAATTGTGACATGCTTATTTTAGGCCTTATGTAACTTTTTATTTTCTGCAAAAAAAATTCCTCCTTTGTTTTCAATAATTATGATCAGAGTGAGAAGTTAGAGAATACAGGAATCACAATAAAGGAATCACACATATAATTAAGACGGAAATTTATCATCTCAACAAGTGTTCAATCTTATTTTCATTAAAACAAATGAACAGACAAACAAACAAAAAACTAGGGATGCATAAGAAGGAAACACAACTAGGTAGTATGCTCCATCGGAAATAGCCACAAGATTAAAGAAAGACTGTAATATATCTTGGACAGGAGATGAAATGGGAGCCCTTTGTGGGAAAGGCTATTCTGTAAATGGATCTAGGCAAACTTCCTGAAACCAACCTTAACTTAAATTTTACTTTCTGTGGACCAAAGAGTTTTTTCTATGCCCAGAAGGCTTTACATTCAACAGAGCATTTCCAATAACAAACAGTAATAGCACTTAGACTTGTATACCACTTTACAGTGCTTTATAACTCTCTCTAAGCGGTTTACAGAGTCAGCCTATTGCCCCCAACTATCTGGGCCCTCATCAGAGAAGACCGCATTTTTAAAAAAGCAGGTCCTCTATGCAATTCTCATTTTCCTCAAATATCTAATCTAGAGGGCCATGAGTTCTTCAGTGTGGAAAATGGCACTGCAGATAGGAATCAATGAAAATCAACTGCGTTTTCACACCAGCCGAAGTACCCCAAGAAGAATTATGCTGAAAGAATATACCTAACTATGCACTCAAGGAATGTGGGAGTGTGGCTCTGTTGGCTGTGGAAGAAACCGGGGAAGGGCAAAGTCCAGCTGGGCAGAGCAGGGGAGAGGTCGAGCAAGGGAGAGGGAATTTGGAGGAAGACACAGGCCCACCCCTTCTTCATCCTAGGGCATGCAGGGAGGAACGGAGAAGGGAGCAATGTGGGTTGCATGGCTTACGGGGAAGGAAAGGACCCTGATTCCCTTCATTAGCTGCAGCTGGGAACACAGTGTTTAAAAAGGGAAGCTATGCACAGCAAAGTTGTTGGAAGCCAATAGTGAGTTGTCTGTTATTGTCGAGGCTTTTCTGGGTTACTGGGGACTTCCAAACTGTGTGTGTTTTATTGGCCTTTCAAGTATGCAATTCCTTATCCTGCCCTGTCAAGTTAATTGTTGCAGCATGGTTTGTGTGGATTTTTATTTACAATTTGCATGTACTTTTTTGGGGGGACTGAATTTCCTCCACTTAAAGACTGTTCTTGGGAGAGTTTTTTCTCCAGCCGAAGGTAACCTGGACACTGGGGGCAAAATTGGAAGCATTAAAGGGACTCTTCTTGCTTATTTGACTGTGTTGCCTCTGTGCCATGCCCTGGGTCATCACATCTCCTAAGCCACAGGAGATGAGCACTAACTGTTGCATATGAGTAACAACTTCTTCACAAGCTTTAGAAATTAGATCGGTGTTTAGCTATTCAGATTCATTACCAAATAAGTGCAAGTAATACTTTATTACCTTCATAATTTGTTTCTCCTCCTCTGTACATGTCTTCATGATCTCATCCCCAGATGAAACAAGTTCTTCTATTGTATCCTTGTGTTTCAAAATCTCCATGGTAAACCCCTAGTCATATAACAAAACAGATTGCTATTAAGAGCAGCAGGAAGTTGACCATAACACATGCAATATAAGTGATATCAAATTTGTAATGAGAATTGATTTAGCACATCACAAATGGAGTTTGTTTACCTTTTGAATTTGAAGCTGAGCAAAAGTCTGGTCCCGTTCAAGTCTTATGTCTCCCAGAGATATCAGTTTCTTTTCTGTTTTGTCAATCCAGGCTAATTCATTATTAGCTGCCTGGTCAAACTAAAGAAAGACCATCAAAAAGCAATTATTAAAAAAAAAAACAGAAATGTTCACTTATAGATAAAAGAAACCTAAAAGTACACTTATCACAGTTCAGTTAGAAACTATTCCATCCCAAATAGCTATGGTCAATCTGTATTTACTATTCAGGGATTTATGAATAATGGTGTCTAGATTATTGAGTGTGCTGCTTTTTGTCTATTACAGCAAATATGACATAGATTTTTTTTAATATTTTCAAAATGAACAGGTTTATTGTTGTGTAAGCTTTTGTACAGCATAAGTCTATTCTATCTGACGCCTGAAGGATACTCTTCAATTGATATCGTGTATCACAGACATGCACTTAGAGGCATGTAATGATGGAAATCGGCAAGCATTAAAGATCAAAGTCCATGAAATGCAAGAAGCTGTGAATTTCCACGAAAAATTGCACTAATATAGAGTAAGAGAGTAATTTCCAATAAAACACTTCTTACAATCCAATGGGGGGTGGGCAGGCGCTGGGATTGTGCCTACTGGCTCACTTCCTGCTTTCTTTTGCATTTATTTCTTGGGGCAGAAAAAGACTGAAATGAGTCTTTGTTTGTGTTCAGCTGAATGTCAGTAAAAATCTGCTTATAATCTTGGACGCAGTTCCATGTAAAAATCTCTCTTTGTACTATTTCTTGGGGGGTGGGGGTAGGGAGGAAATAAAGACTTTCCAGAAAGCTGCAAGAATCAGTGCTAATCATAGAATAAATCTGTGCTAAATACATTAGCTTCTTGTAACATCTGGGCAGTTTATTTTTATTTTAGTAAAGTCAAGTGGTCTCAAAGTAGCTGTATCGTGTCCATTGTCATTTTTGAATAAAGCTCATTTAAGTATGTTTCTTAGTGATTCTGAGATTTCTTGACTTTCTAAAATAAAACTGAACTGTCCAGAAGTTTAGGAAGCTAACGCATTTAGCACAAGACTATTCTATCTACATCTTGTTGTTGTCCATTTTTAAGATTACTCCCTTGCTTTAATACAGGTCCTATTATGTAACATTAATATTTAAATCCAGAAAACAAATTACTCCTCTTTCTTAACGCAAGTAAAATGACAGTCTACTTGTGTCGTATACATCTCCTTTATAAATACTCTGGCGATTTTACACATTGTCTGGACAGAATAATCCCTTCAAACATTTTTTCCCCCTGCATTCACTGTTGAATGGAAAGAGAAAGAAAATCTACATCCATCCTCTTTTCATCTCTATAGATGCATCCCTGCCTTCCCAATTAGAGAAAGTTCTAGAAAACCACTTAGACTCAATTCTGCTGACTTGCTTAATTAGATAATTGAATCCATAAATATATGAAGCAAGCTTCAATTCTATTATCAAATCACAAGACAAAAATTTGATTATTTGTCTATTTTACTCTTTGGAAACACACACAGCCTTCACAGCAGGGGTGAAGACCTGATTTCAGGCTGAGGGCCAAAATAACTCTGGGCAATTCTGCCAAAAGTTGCATATTAGCAGTTGCTATGCCCCATTGTGAGGAAGTGGTCACTAATATGTTTGCCTTTAGTGATACCCATACAATCCAATCACATTTATACCTTTCATTTGTAGACCATATTCTGAAATATCTCACAACTAGGATTTAAAACTGTGTCTTTTGACATTGAGGATAGCTGTTTTAATGCCTATTGCCGTGGTGGCGCAGAGGTTAGAATGCAGTATTGCAGGCTATCTCTGCTGATTGCCAGCAGTTTGATTTTGACTGGCTCAAGGTTGATTCAGCCTTCCATCCTTCTCAGGTTGGTAAAATGAGGACCCAGATTGTTGGGGGCAATATGCTGACTTTGTTTGTTTGAAACCGCTTAGAGAGGGCTGTAAAAGCACTGTGAAGCGGTATATAAGTCCAAGTGCTATTACTATTGCTATTGGCAGGATCAGCAAACAAACTCTCAATGGGAGACAATGTAGTGTTGGGGGAGATGAGTTTCCTTTCCCAGCAGTGCGCCCTCCTCCTCCAAGTTAATATTTTTAACAGACAACATTTCAAAGGGAAAATTTGCAGCATCAGATAAAATAAAGGTACTGTTCTCCTCCCCAGCTGAAATGTTTTCTTCATAGTAGCACCCTGCATAACAATTTTCCTGATAGCTAGGAAAAGTTCTAATGTTTGATCAGCTGTTCATCTGGAGGTTAAGAGCTCTTCCTATTCCAGGTTTGGAGAAAAAGGCAGGGAGATGCAACAGAATTTGGAGATGAAGCCAACAAGGTCAATCTATGCCCTTTAGACAGAGGTCGTTGCCCTTCATGCCTCTTTTATATATCATTATTGTATCATTGATCTTTCAGTTAAAATATTAACTATCACATTTAAAGTAGCTGATAAATTTTTAAAGAATATTCAGAATGTAACAATAGCAATAAGACTTATATACCACTCCATAGCACTTTACAGTACTCTCTGACAATTTACATTGTCAGCATATTGCCCACAACTATCTGTTTCCTCATTTTATTGACCTTGGAAGGATGGAAAGCTGAGTCAACCTTCAGCCAGTCTGGATTGAACTTCTGGTAGTGAGCAGAGTTAGCCTGCAATCCTGCATTCAAACGGCTGTGCCACACAACTCATATTCTAAAGTGCTGAAAGATGTAGATTAAAGTGAAAACAGCATGCTTCTGACAATTAAGGATATGGCAAAAGAAATATACCTTTACAGATTTTCTACACACTGAGATTGTGGAAGCCAAACACAATTCCTTAGGGAATGTGTTGCACAGTGTGACACCAATTTAGGAGGAGGGGGACAGAAAGGCAAGTCAGCCTCTTCTGAGAACTGTCAGACAGGTTTGTAATGGGAAAGGCTGCTCTTTCGATAATCAGGTCTAAAGCCATCAAAAGGAACACTTTAAACTATGCCTGATAAGCAGCTGACAACCAGTACAGAGAGATCTTACAGGGATCAGTACATTGATTGGTTAATAGCCTTACTGCCCATTTTGCACAAAGGCAGCTTCTCGATCTGATTCAAGGCTAGTCTTTTATTATAAAGGACAGCCTTTATTTCAGAAAGCTGTCTTTTAGATTTATTTTTCAAAAACTTACTTTTGTCCTTTATTTTGGTCATGCAACTTTTTCTGTACAAATGATAATACTTAATGCATTCTCACATTCATAGAATGTGAAAAATATGGACACTGAATTACACACACACACACACACATTTCTGTGTTGCCATAATCAAGATACAATGTAATCAAAAGAGTAGATAACTGTTGCTAAATCTGACTGTCTTTGGAACAAATTGGCACGCTAGACACAATTGTGCAAAGATGATTCTTGTCACAGCTGCCATCTTAGAATCCAGCGACAGCTGAGGATCAAGAGTATTGCCAGATTTAAAGTGAAATTAATGGAAAAGCTATCATATCTTGTTCTTTAATTATGAATCACAGCTGAAAAGTAAATTATGTGGCTTGAAGATTCTCCCATGAGTAATTCTTTATCATACTGTTTAATCTATTTGAAACAGGCCACAAACATTCACTGTCTTTTTACAACTATAATCAGAGCAGATATACTTGGCCTGAACACTCTGCTTTAAATAAAGGCATTTAAACTGAGTCATGCTAAATTAAAGGGCTAGTAAAGCAGATCTTTAAAATCACATACACACAAATTATCCTAGAAACATTCTGATGTGGACATTAAATTCACTTTAATACTACATGCAATATGAACAACATTTATTGTTCACAAAAACCTACACCTAGCAATTTTGCATCACTTATACAACCTCACATTTGATCCTATTAGCAGGGGTGGGTTTCTACCGGTTCTGTCCACCTCTGTAGAACCAGTAGCTCTGAAGAGCAGCAGACAAAGAACTGGTTCTATGTCTGCTGATGTTTTTGCCTACACGCCCACCCGGGCTCTTACCTGATCTTTATTTCCTAATTTTTCAACTTCAGCTGCGAACAAGGCACAGCTGCAGTTAAAAAAACAAGAAAAGAGGGCTGTTTCAAAGCCTGCTTCTGGGCAGGCAGCATGCTAATGATGTGCTAATGACGATTTATGATGATTTACAGGCTGGGGCAGGGAAGCTCGTAAATCCCAAACTGGTAGTTAACCCTTTCGTATCCCACCCCTGCCTATTAGGCACCATAAACTACAGGCATTAAAAGGATTTAGATTTAATCCTTTGTTCTGGTGAAATTCTTACTTAGTTCATTGCATGATGTTCCTCATTAAGCTTCTCAGTATGAGGCTGATCTGCAATTGTTGCATCAATCAGGAGACAGACGGCTATGAGAATGACTGGATTTCCTTTGTTCTAAGATTCATGTCTGAAAATTATGGCCAGGATACCCTCCCTCCCCAAGATCAGCCCCAGTTCTTGAATAATAGAGCCAATGTGTGCAAGGAAAGTACAGTAAAATGAAGAGAACATTTTTATTTTGACATGAATTCCCAGGTAAATGAACTGCCCCTCTGTGTGTGCGTGTGTGATGCAAACCTGATATAAACACGTATTATTCCGGTTACAGAAGGTTAAACCAATATTACTTTTACCTGTTGTGATCTTAAAATTGCAGCATCAATTTCTTCCACTTTTTGATTTAAAGTGTCACTCATTAATCGGTATCGTTCATTGTCTTCTGTAACCATTTTATCTATCCCTTCCCTGGCTCTCCATGGCACCAGTCCCAACAAAGCACTGCTGATTTCATTGAGATTGTCCAATAAACTTTTCTTATCCTTTACTTCTTTTTTCAGTTCCTAAAAAAGAATATTTGAGATAAACACTCTGACAAAAATCTATGTGACTCTTCCCTTCTTTTTTTTTAACATTACTATAAGAAAAATTATATGCTGAATGTGGGGATGCTGGAGAAAATATTATTAATCAGCATTATGCTGATGATACTATTCTGATACTGAAAATGATCTGCAAGGTCAGATAACAAAAGTCAAGAACTATTAAGTGTGGATAATCTACAGTTAGATTCACCATCTAAGATTGGTAGAAACTTAATATTTCAAGTCCTAACCAAGAATCTAAGAATTATTAAGGAAGCATCTAAAATGTAAGCAGTTCCAAACAAGGTGGTTTTTTTTTTTGTAAAATTAGAGTGTCAGGTCTGATAAACAAACTGTTTCCAGATAGTCATGATTGATTCAGATTTTTTCCCCATGAGTGTTCAACTTCAATCTGCAAGCCCCAATATTTTGTTTTCCAATTGTTATTATTACATGAAAATAATTTAATAAATGCTACTTTAACTAATAGTACTATGGATGATGATGATGATGATGATGATGATAATAATAATAATAATAATAATAATAATAAAATAAAAATAAACCACAACTATAATGGATAAATCATTGGGTGTAGTTATTGTCCACTTTGAAGACCCTGAGCGATGTGGTCAATAAGGCTTAACACTAATTCTTATCAACACCAACTTGATCAACATAATCAAGCAAGAAATAACAAAGTTATGAAAAGATTTATTGCAAATAAGAAGCTGTACACAGGAAAAGTAAAAGTAATTTCAATTTGTTAATTCCTGAAGAGAAGCTCTGTCAAAATATGACTTGAAAACGTTCTGGGGATTCACACAGCATTTTACCATAGTACATATGTAATCATAAGTAATATGAAGAATTCTTGTGGGTCACTTACAATTTATAATACATTTACCTCTCTTGCCAGTAAAATAACTAATTCTAATGGCAATAACATAAAAATCAAATTTTAATATATCTTCAAGAATGTAGACACTGGATTCATCTTCAAGCAATATTTTAGCAGTTGAGCAATAAGGAAGAGTTTATCTTATTGTGGAATAATTTCTTAAGTAAACGTATTTAGTAAAAGAACAGTGTGGTCTGCAACTGGATAGCTTGTATATTAAATTGTCGCATTCTTGTCTCTATAAAATGAGACACTGAAGTGATTTTACTGTGGTTGATCTCTCATATGGTAAGGTTTATGAATATGATTATAATTTAGTAAACATCTACATGGCAAACAAGTAGTAAACATTTGAACATTATTACTTGTGTATATGACTAGCCTTGTTATAGCAAAGAGTTTATCACCCATGTTTTCATAACACATATAGTTTACAAACCACAATGACCTTGTACATGGAATAGACTAAGCCAAAATCCAAACAACAAAATGTTAAGTCGATCTTTATTTTCTAGCTTGATACTCACTTTTTGTCTTTCTTGTGTTTCACTTAATTCTTTGCCTTTGGGATCTTGAGAGTTGTGTGAAAGTAACTCGACTTCAACTTTGTCAAGCCAAGAACAAAGTTCTTTGTGAGCTGATTGGAGCTGCCCTGAAAGCTGAAGAGCTTCTTCTAAAGTTTTGAACACTTCAGAACTCAGGTTAGTGATATCCTTGTACCTTGCTTTGATGCCTTCCAATTTATCTTGAATTACAACAATTTCGTCTCCTAAAATTTGAAAAGAATATTATTGCCCAAAGAACCCCAAACCATCAAGTTATTAATTGCAAAAATGAATAAGACTCCTATTTATGTATTAATAATTTGTAGTTTGGGCCAGATTTATGAACTATATTTAGAATAAAATAAAATACATACAAAGCCAGAATAATAAAGTTGCTTTAAGATTGAGCTCAGATATTGTGATTTACATGGACACATTATGGAACATCTTGCCAGGATGCTGTTTAAACTTCCCAGTTGAATTTACAGACCTGGAATAATTCCCAATCCACGTAATAATCACAGCCTCTGCTGTTTAGTTTTCTGCCAAAACTGACTAGGTACAGGGAGGTAATGTAATAACGTCTAAAGGAAGTATTACAACCAGAAAATGTAACATTTATTAAATAGGTCCTTTGGTACATCTCAGAATATACAGTTGATGACACTTTTTATTTCTATTCAGATTGAAACCTGATCAATATACCAAGATATTTGTCCAATATGCTAACATCATTTCCTTGAAAATGTTAGACCTATATAACCTAAAGAACTCTTGACCTACAATTGACCTAAACAACCCAAAGACCTCTTGACCTGCAAGAATCAATGTATAACCAAAACTCACAGCAAATTACTTAGGAAATTCATTTTTTCTCTGAGAACTTTTAATATCAAGAGACTTAGTTCACTGAAAATTAGCTCTATGAAAATGCTGTTTTCATATTGGCAACATTCAGTACAGTAGATATTCACAAATAAGTTCCTGATGAATTGTGCAACCCAGAATTTCTGATTTAGAAAAAAAGGCTGTCTAATTAAGATGTTTTGTAAGGAAATACTGTAAATTAAGGATCTTGCCTTGCTAGACCCTTATTATTTTTGTTGGTTCCAAATATTAGGGCTCTTATTCTGGCAAATATATTCTTCAGATGACTATCAGTATCTCAAACTATTACCGGACAAACATGCTGTATCTTGAATGTGTACCAGAAAATATTCAGATTCAAGCATATTTGTTTGTTAGGTAAATAGGTACATGGTCATTGCAGCAAATAATACAATTTATAGGCAAATCATATGCAACCCTCAGGACAATATTCCTAGGATTTATTTTTTTTAATGGCTTTATTTATTTTGGATGCCTAAACTCCAGGATTATTTTGATAGATATATGGGAGTACTTTAAGTTTTATCTTTAACTGATTTTGAATGTACTTTCATAAAAACATTGATTTCTGATAATCCTAGAGCCAACAAGATTCCATATAGCCTGGCTAATTTTGAATATTGCTGGCTAAGACTTGGAGGAACACTTTTCACCATGCTCTTCCCCTTCTCAAAGCCCTGATTGGCATAATTGGACAGCAGAAGAATAAAAAGTTTAATTTTTATTGTTCAATATACATCCAGAACATGACAGAACTTACTATCTAGCACAGGGGTGTCAAACTCAAGGCCCAGGGGCCAGATCTGGCTCACAGGGTGTTTAAACTGGCCCACGGGACCGCAACAGGAAAGGACCAGCCTGCGGTGCCTCTGCCAGTGAAAACGGAGCTCGGGAGGCTGTGTGCAACCCTCCCAGGCTCCATTTTTAGCTGGGATGGCCTCCTGCAGCCCTCTGCCAACAAAAACGCAGCTCAGGGGGTCACATGCGGCCCCCTTGAGCTGCATTTTCCCTGGCATAAGGCTGCAGGAGACTGTCCTAGTTGAAAATGAGGGCCGTGAGCTCCATTTTCGCTGGTAGAGGGCCACACCCGCCCCAGTCACCACCCTGGCCCACTGGAGGTCAAACACAAACCTGATGTGACCTCAATGAAACTGAGTTTGACACCCCTGATCTAGCACTATTAAGATTGGATATAGAGATCTATAGCCCTTCAAAGCAGAGGACTACATAGGGGATCTATTGTAAAATATCTGAAGAGTTTACAGGCCTATTAGCAAAGTCAACCTTAATCCTATTGCTTCTAATGTGCCCATAGTAGTTTAGGGGTTATATCCATATGTTAGAGTAGACTGAATTCTTTTTCTTATAAGACCAAATGACAGTTTTCTTCACTATGCAATTTATACTAGTAATCCGAATCTTCCAAAAAAAAATGCCAGCATTGTTATTTTGTAACCAATGAACTCATTGCAAATTAATTCAATGAAATAAAACAGATGGAAGTGATAAATGTATTGTTTACACACTCACATATATATCATCCTTCTCAGATTCAAATTACTACGTTTGGGAAACTTCATAAAGTCTAGAAAATTCACAAGATGCTGCCTTCTAAACCAGACATGCTATGTCCATTTGGAATGCAATTTTTCCACTATCTTTAGTACGGAGGATGTTCACCAATTTAAAAAATATATAATCATTTTTAACCTTAGAACAACATTTACTATCACAATCTACTTAGCCCTCCTCCTCCAGGAAAGGGTGGGGGGGGGACTGCTGAAATAAACACTAATGCAATTTATCTACAGCTTAAATTATTGGTTGATATCTAAATGGATATAAAACTCCATTCATAGCAGTGATTTTATTTATAAAAGCAGTAATTTAAAAATACAAAACATGACAAACATAATCAATATTTCCAGGATCACACATAGTGAAACTATAAATGGAAAATAACTAAAACTCTGCAGGCTGCTAAAAAGTGTCAAAAACACTATAAACAGAAGTGTCTGGACCCCACAAAAACAGAGCATCTTTCTATTCTAAGGCAGTCTTTTTTTCAGGCTTCCACAGGGGATTGAAAAAAGGCTGGCACTGTATTAAGAAGGTAGTGAGTCCAAAATACTTCTTCCAAATAATTAGCAAAAAACACGCAGCAGTAGCCATCTAATTCTTGTTTGCTTAGAAAGAGGCTAAACATTTTTAAATGTTTCCATCAAACTTAAGAGACTGACAAATTTTAATGGTTACAAAAAAAAAACAAAACCAACCCACCTACAAATTTTCCTCACAACTGCTGTGGTGGAAATTTTCACTGACAGAACATTTATTTCTATCAAGAGTAGAACAAAGACACCTTAGGAAGCAACAAATGCTAGTCTGAGTAGCATGGAGAGAGTGTTATGTTGGTTTTCTGGCAGGAATTCTGGTATTTATAATCCTAGCCCAACATCACATCAGGAAAAGACTATCAATAAGGACTGAGATGACTTATCATCACCGTTCCGCTCCTTGAAGTTTGGTTTTATGGCTTTGGAGCATAAGAAAGCCACGAGGGATGACTAGATTTTCATTTATTATTCCTGCCTTCTTGCTCTTGTAAACAGTAGATATGCAACATAGAATGAAACTTGGTTCAGTTCATTCACCTTAACTGTAACTGTTTTAATTCCCCAAAGATCCCTTTTAAAACACTTTTTATACCACTAATTCAAACATTTACTTTTTTAAGTACAGAAATTAATTTTCCAAATGAAAAAGATTGCCAACTGACAATTTATGCTCTCAACCATATTGTCATAGCCAGCTGTCAATCAATATGATTTCAAGTCATTTTTTTTAAAAAATGGTACATTAATTATCAAGATTATCACATTTATTCTGGAAAATGTTACTTTTATAGTGTAAAAAAATCAAATCAAATATGTTATTTAACTTGCCACTGATATAAATCATTCTCACCTGTAGTTTGTTTAAGAAGCAGTAAACCATTTTGAATAGCTTCATCAACATTATCTTTTCTGATCTTAATCTCTTCTTGAAGAACCTAGGAAATTTAACAATTTAAGAGTATGGGGAATGAGAGGGAAAAGGCAACAGCACATAAACACATCAAAGAAATCATCACTAAAAGTTCTATTTTATAAGGAATAACTTTTTGTTGCTGCTAAGGAATAATGCTTTCATTTCTTTCTTCATGGGAAATAAAAAGAAAAGAGTTCATGAGGAAATAAAAAGAAAAAAGTTCATGAGGTAACTAAAGAAATAAACATTAAGCAAGATTTAATTATAAGAAATAACTAAATAACTAGCAAAATACAAAAGAAATTGTTAATAGTATGATTAATGATGGTAAATTAAAAATAACAGAAAATAATGGCAAATACCAGCATTTCAGCGTGCTGTTTCTCTAGTAAATCAGTATTGTAGTCTTGGACTCCCAATTTGCTCAGTTTCTCATGGACTTCACTCAACCAGTTCATCAATTCAACCTCATCTTCTCCAAAAATCTGAGCATTGCAATATGCTTGTTTCAGGAGCTCAGCCCTACTTCTGCTTTTTTCTTGAACCTCAATGTATCGGCCTTCTGAAGAATCTAATTTCTCTTGAACCATCTCTTTGTCTTCCCTGGAGCACAATGAGTTTAAAATTTGACCAATATTAATTGCTTGCTGTAGATTTTTATTGTGAGTGGTGATGTCTTCCTCTATAGTCTAATGGAATTTTCAAAGCAGCAGAAAGGAAAAAAAATGAAAAGAAAATTTAACAAAATCATGTAAAAAACTATGAGCACAATTAAATTAAAAAAAAGCAAAATGAATAAACCAATTAGAGTGATATAGAAATGCATTTTAAAAAACTCAGGCAAGGAGAAGGAATTTCCTGAATGAGTAAGCTATAAAAATAACTTCAAGAGGCTGCCCATTAAGGTCTTACTTTATGTTGAGAAATTTGTTGTTGTAGTTTGGAAGCCTGGGTGCCAATGGGTTCTGAATTGGAAAGCTTCTTTTCAGTAGTTGCTAGCCATTCAACTAATGGTTCTAAGGTTTCATGGAACTGCTGCGCTACAGTTGAAATCCCTTCCAACTGGCGATGCCTACAAAATGCCAAGAGAATGAAAAACAAACATTTAGGGATCAAATACAGACATAAAAGATTCCAGACTTCACAAAATAAAAAAAAAATCCAGAAATTAAACTTTGTGACTTAATAATAAAAAGTAATCCAAATAAACATCAGTCAGCATTTTGTAGTTTGTGTTAATCGTATTTCAAAATCAGTGAAGTATTAGTACTGCTTTATAAATCGTTAATAAGATCACACCTGGAATATTGCATCCAGTTTTGGTTACCACATTACAAAAAGATGTTTAGACTGGAAAAAGTGCTAAGATGATTAAAGCTCTGCAGACAAAACATATGAAGAACAGTTGCAGGAATTGGGTATGGCCAGTCTAGAGAAAAGAAGGATTATGGGGGACATGATAGCAGTATTCCATTATTTGAGGGGCCGCCACACAGAAAAGGGATCAACTTATTTTCCAAAGCACCAGAAGGCATGGACCATGGATGGAAACTAATCAAGAAGAGAAGCAACTGGAAGACAGACTTTTTAATAGTGAGAACAATTAACCAGTGGAACAGCTTGCCTTCAGAAGCTGTGGGTGCTTCATCTCTGGAGTTTTTTTTAAGAAAAGATTGGACAGCCACCTGTCTGAAATGGTATAGGGTCTCCTGCTTGAGCAAGGGTTGGATTAGATGACCTCCAAAGTCCCTTCCAGCTCTATTCTGATTGATTTTTAACTACTTGCCCACTAATTAGTTAGATCTGCTGAACCACTTTACTCTAGGTTAGAATTGTTTTAAATTAAATCTCACAGGTGCAAAATAAATCAATCCTTTATTAAAATAATCCTTAATTTGCCAGCTCTTCCATGCAGTAGACCTTTTCGTTATGCCCATTTTACAATCCATAATGCCTGCCTTCTAGCTATCCGCCTAGTTATTAACTGAGGGAATAGATTAATCTTATTTATTTCACCTGCAGTTCTAGTCCTAACAGTGCTAATGCATTTTCTCATCCAGCCTCAAAAATTAATGCTCATCTTGGAACAAAAATGCTTGCACGGCTGCTTCAAGTTACAAGTTTTCTTTGCTGTAGCTAGAAGAGCTCCCTGCTCTACGAAAAAATGAATGAAAATGTTTCAAGTACCTCATTTCTGCTTTATCAAGCAATGCAGCCCATCTGCTATCCAGGAGACTCAGCTGTTTCAAGATCTTTTCTTTATCTGCCGGTTCTGCTGACTCTGCAATTTTTTCCCCTTCACGCTTGATCAATTCAATAGTAGGCTTGCGGTCATCTAACAATCTCTGGAGAAGCTGGAAACAAAATAATCAAAAATTAAATTGCCAGGAAATGATGGTTTTTTGACAAGACGAATAGGCTGATTATCCAAGGTCTGGCTTACCGGCAAATGGGACAGATTTAAGCAAGTTTGTCATCTGAAATGGCAGGCAACAGACAGCATTTATGCTTCCCATTGCAAAATTAGTTATTCATTTATTTAGCACTGATGGACTAAATAAATCCTGTTGTGCTGTGGAGTTATTATTTTCCATTTTTATTTAAAATTCTGTTTCAACATTACACTGACATCTTAGGTTGGCTACAAATAAGCATGCCTTCCTTGCTGTTATGAAATACAGTGCTTTCAGAGTAAGACATTCCATTAAGTTATACAACAGCTCTTCGAGATAGACCAGATCAGGAAACCAACTCCACAGGAAGGCTAGAATTAGCTTTTTATTAAGATAGGCTACAATAACAAAAAGTTCCAATGTCTGCTTGTGCTTTTATCCCCACCTTCTTATACCTCAGTGAAACAGGGAAAAATCAGCCTCAGTCTCTTCTTAATACTATTTCCCTTCCCTTAAGGAATGCTTAAGTCTTCCCTTAAGACTTAAGGAATGCTTCCTTCCTCTTTGCTTACGTAATGATTTCTGAATATTTGCTTCAAAACCATTTCCCTGGCTCTCTGTCTGACAGCAGTTCATTGTACTTTCAAAAGATGCTAATGAACCCTCTTACTAGGAACACAAGTCTATAATACTTGCTCTTATTTTAAAATTATTCTCTTCTGACAGGGACTTGTATTGTATTATTTGTGCCCACCATTCTTTGTCCCTGGATATACAAAGTAGTTGTTATTCTGAACAATGCCTGTAGATGTGGATTTTTTTGCAAAATCTATCTTTACTTTCTATCAATTCATTTCCTGTTAATTCTGTAGCCAATGGCTTTATATTTTTGATTTAGTACGATTTTTAAAGCAGCAATATTTCTGTATGATCAATTGCTAGCATCACACTTCCCTACATCAGCCTTTGGAATAATTATTTATAATATGATTACAGCTAAAGACTCATATCCATCCTTTTTAGAAGACAATAGTTGTATTACATACAATAACAAATGTTATGATATCTTAAGGATATTCTAATTTATTGTAGAGTAACCTATTAAGTGTACTTAAGAAACCAGTATGGTTTTGTTGTATTATAGGGTTGAGGAGGAGTGGTTGTGAATGCTAAACCATGGAGTTCAAGGGAAGTACAGAAAGCCTTCTACACTTAGTACTTCTACAGTACTAAGTGCCTGTGCTTTCTATGCTTTGTGTCTCTTGGACTTCAACATTTACAGTTTCCATTATACGGTGTTGTAACTCAGTGGAACAATTTTAGACATATAATAAACTTTCATAGACAACTGTTTCTGTCACACCAAGTTATGACTCTTTCAGGAGCCATTAACACATCCCCCCCCCAACTCCCAGTTGTAGACTGCCCTACAAAAATCGTATTTGTCAACAGCTGAGTAAAAGACACACACAGATTCACCAATTAAATCCCTGCTTATTCTGTTCTTGAAAATAAAAAATATGGGCCGTTCAGGAGCTTGCGGTAGCACGTACAGCAAAATAGAAAGCATACTCTGTAATTGTTTTAATCAGAAAACAGAAGTACTCAGTTAAACAATTGAAGACAACCCTCTGAGAAAAGAGACTGCATGGTGTTTAATGAATCATCTCTCCAGGCTGTCTGGGAAAGCAAACAGCCAAGATGCAGCTGTACAGAAGAAAAACTATATTTGAGAGTCTCCTGGGTGTATACCGAAAGTTAGCTTGGGAGACAATCCAGGTAAATTAAACTTCTTAATTGGAAATTAAGCGTATGGCCAAGCCTTGAGAGCTGTATTTATTTTTCTGGGGATTATCTAATTACTATGATCATCGTAGGAAAGATTTTACTCTTGGAATGCCCTTAAAACTGTAGCTTTAGGAAAGGATTTTATGAAAATGCAGCAAAATACATCAGGGTTTCATACAATACACATTCAGTTTATTAGGTTTTTAGGGTTATATTAGCCTACATCGAAGCTTTTTTGTTATCCATGCCTTATGTATAGACTTTTTATGTGATGACAACTGTAAATAAAGTATTAATTGATAATATGCCATTAAGCTAGTGCTAATCCTTTAGCAACCACACAGATTGACATGACAGAATTATACGAATTACTTCATCTTTCTCTGTGCTGAGCTGAGTTCATGTATTGTACATTCCATGTTCCCTCTGTAATTCTGTTTTTGCAAGTTTTAATTTTCTTTTTTCCATGTGGCAACATCAGCAACTCTATGTGCCAAAGATTTCAACCTAGATTTCATCCAATATAAACTTTATAAAATGGGGTAAAATTAACTGTCATGCTTAGCAATGGAAATTGTGATTATAAGTCGAGGACTACTTGTATTAACTGAAATCAGGCTTTCTCCATAGTAACCAGTTTCCAAAATCATCACTTATCTTTTGCTATGATTTGCAATTGCCAGGATAGACAAAATAAATGCTTCCTATGAAAAGTTGTTAATTTTTTATATTTAATTCCAAAATCTTATAATAAAAGTAAATATTCCAAATATATCTTGACCCTTAATCCACGTGTATCTTTCTTAGATCAAAATCTTATTTAGCGTTTTGCTGTTTACTACCCATTTTTTACATGTTTAAGCTTGTAGTTCATTTTTCTCTTGTTCTGAGTTGAAGATAAATTCACTGAATTTAGTTTTCAAATTTGTTGCTGCAAAAAGTCTCTAATAGCTTTAAGATGGTTAAATAGGCAATTTCCCCAAAGTGATGGTTTTGTGAACTTAGTGTCCTTTAACAGGCTCTGCTGTGGTTGCAAACAAGATGACTGATCCCATTATTTCTCAATGCTCAAACCTGTGGACAGCCACTGTTGCCTTGTCTCTTCACAAGAAGCAATCACACATGCGGTTGCTTTTTATGGGAAGCACATGTGGGCAATCTCTCATTCTATCCTTATGTAGGGACATTCCAAGGAACCAGTCTACTCACTGGTTCCTTGGTCTTTGCTGTGGTTGTTGGCTCCACTTTCACAAAGCTCTCTTCAATTTGCCACACCTCCCCTGGAAGTTCTCATAAATGCTATTAGCATTCTGCAAGATTATGTGCTGGAATCACCAGCTAAAAAGGCAGAGAAAAGAGATGTGGAGTCACTATACAGGAGGAAATGTCAGAGCAGACTAGTGACGTCTTATCTCTAGTTCCCGATGGAATGCAGCCAGATTGGCAAGGTTCTTGTAATATAGGTGACCAATAGAGGAACTGCTTTGGCCTATTCACAAAGTTGTTCTGGTTTCTTGCACCTGGCATTATTCTTGCCAGACTTGCTACCTTCCCTTGGGACCCAGTAGATAGAGTTTCACTAATCTGGTCTATCATGTTTCCTCCCATGAGGTGACTTCATGCTGGCACACCTCTTTACCCACTCCTCTCCTTAGCCGGTGATTGTACAATAAGGTATCAGGTTTCCCTCAAGTAGCATGTCCAACCTGAGAAGCCAATTACCTGGAACTATATCATCAATCACTTTATCTTGTCTATTTGTGTGAATAGACAAGCTGGAGCTTGCAAAACATACACACACACAAAGAGACACAAATCTCATGCAGTATGAAATGATGCCTCTTTCACTGCCACCTCTATTATTTTTATACATTGCTGTTGCACAATGTGGGTGGCCTGCTTGCTTTAGCTGGACACCTAGGATGATCATCATGATTTAGAGGTGACCCCCTAGTATATAACAGTATATACTATTGGCGTATATTCCTGACACTCTTTGCACATCCCTCTCATGAATACTATCATGCCCTGCCATGATAAAGTAGTGTAGTAGGACTTGTGGTGCTGGAGAATAAAGTATCTTTATATTCTGAAGACTATGGTTATGTTTTGCACTTTGCATACTACATACTACTTAAACACAGGTAAGCCTGTAGTTTCGGTGGTCGACAGATCCAAGATAAATACCCTTCTATGCATTTATTTTTTCTGTCAAGTGGACATTTTACTATTCTATTATTAAACTATAAGAAGATGAAACAAAAAAGAAATGGTGCTACTCCTATCTTAAAAAAATAAAAGTGCAAATTTTTGTTGCCATCATTGCAGGTCATCTTTTTTCCCCCGTATAGCAGATTCAGGAAGCTGACTTTCACCCAGCACTAAGATTTACTCAAAAACTGCCAGTTGCTAATCCTGACCCCAACATACCCATCATTTTCTCCTTGAAGGGCTGATTCTGAAAATAGAGTTGTGGGTTAAACAATGTTTATTTGATTATGTAGACCATTCCCTTTCTATTTATATTCAAGTGCCTAAATGATGCCAAAATCCATCTAGGGCACTCCAGAGTAATGAACTAACATTAGTGAAACTAAGAAGGCCTGGGTCTTGTCAGTGCCTTGATAGAGACTATTTGAAAATTCCATTTTTATTCCCTCATATTCTGGGATAGATTGGTATGTAAATGTACAAAAAATAAATTAGGTAACATGCTCTTTGGATTGTTCATAAAAGTAGTATAAAATCCTTTATGTGGTATGCCTGGAGCAAGGCTCCAATTACAGAACGAGTGTGAGGCTAAAAAAAAAAAACTAAATGGGAGTTAATTGAATCAGTTGCTTTTATCTCAAAACACTTGTTCTGTTACTCTGAAATAATAATTCAGTATTCACTTCTAAAGGCCCTCTGGGGAGACCTTATTCATTTCTGAAGCCTCTGATTGGATACCTCTAACTGGATTAACAAGCATGGAACATTCTAAAATGCAGCTGGTGATGGATAAATTCCTGTAGACTCTGGATTCTGTTCTCCCTGCCTATGTTTCCTCCCCTTCCAGAGGTGAAGCAAATTCCCCTTTCTTAAAAAAAAAAAAAAGACTAGGTAGGATATGGAAAAATAGAGTTTTTTAAAAAGGCTATTATCCCTTCCCATCCAAATTCTTCTCTGCCAGCCCCCCTTTCCCATCTCAAAGTGGACACAGTGGATCAGGAAAAGACAGCTGCATTTCCTTCTAAGTATCCCCACCTCCACAATGAAAGGAAAAATAAATAAATAAATAAAAAATAAAGATAAATAACTAACTTTCACTTACTTTTTGCTCCTGTATTTGGGCCTTCACAACTTTAAATTCAGCAGACGGGGGCTTCTGATTGGCCACAAGATCTTCTGTATCAATTAACCAGCTGAGAACAGCTTCAACGGCATCTTGAAACCTCCCGCAGTGCAACAATGCTTCTTGCAACTGTGCTGCTCTTTGTGAAACCTAAAAAATTATAAAACAAGCGCAACACTGAATACATTATCCTCTGCCCACAATGCACCCTCTGATATCTCTCAATGCCTTTGAGAAACTGAAGGAAATGAGAAGAATAAAAATTAAGCATTTGATCTGGTATTTATTGATATTTGCAATGCTTCCTGGATGTGATAATATTTGAGTACAGGTAGTCCTTGACTTACAACCATTCATTTAATAACCATTCACTGTTACAATGGCACTGAAAAAAGGGATGTATGACCCCTTTTTTTATAATTACCACCACTGCAATATCCCCGTGGGTCACGTGATCAAAATCCAGGTGCTTGGCAACTGACATGTATTTATGACAGCTGCAGTGCCCCAGGGTCATGTGATTCTTTTGCGACCTTCTGACAAACAAAGTCAACAGGGAAGCCAGATTCAGTTAACAACCACGTTACTAATTTAACAGCTGCAGTAATTCACTTAACAACTGCGACAAGAAGGGTCATAAAATGGGGCAAAACTCACTTTAACAAGTGTCATACTTTGGCAACAGAAATTTGGGGCTCATTGTGGTCGTAAGTTGCGGATTGCCTGTACTTAAGATAATTATTTATAATTATCTCCACAATATATTTAGTCAGCCATCAAGGCAAAAGACCTAATTTTACATATAGAATGGAAAAGATAATCTTCACGGTTTCTTCCCTTTCTCTCTTCAATTTTGTACCAATGCTTGGATGGCAAACGAAGGGTCTCCTCCATTGTCCTCAATCAGTATGGAACAGAAAATGGCACTGTACTTACTAGCTGTTATTCCCATTAATAAAAGAATGGTCTGTTTAGGGTAGACTTTCTTATATTTTCCAAGACTTTGGAAATGATACCATCTGACTTTATGCGTTACCAGCAGACACGATAGGTCTAACACTATGTATTCCTTCATATTCAAATCCAAAAAAGATGCTCTGGAGGAATGTGATGATTAATTTTTTTAAATAAATATTAAACTTATGACCATAATAAATGTATAGAGATTTATGTTATAAATAGCTATTTATTATAATATAAAATATGCATCATATAACAATATAACATGTTAAACTTATATACAGAGAATACCAAAATCAGGCCTCACCAAGAATTTATCTGAAGATTTTAATCTAATAAACTGTCGATGGATCCTGACTTTTGGTACTCTCTGTATGCAACTTTATCATGTTATTATATTGATGATATGACAAATATTTTATATTTAGAACAATAATATTGAGTAATTATTCCTTTCTCGTTTGATGCATGAGCACTGAACATTCCTAAGTATAGTAATAATTTCTTTGAAAAAAATGTTAATACAACGTAATGCAACTGGCCTAGGAGGTTTGACTTTTGGTGCACTCTGTTAGATGCAGAGTATTAACAGCAATCCTTGCTGCAATTCTTCTAAAGGAGAAACTTGTTTTCCCACAACATGTTGCAGCTATTGGAGCAGCCATTTGACTCTTCAGTTTAAAAGATGTAGACAGGTACTATATTACCACCCTGTTCAATCCAAATATATTTTCCAAATTATTTCCAAAACCATATGTAATGCTACTTATAGGTGTCATTTTTGAAAGAATATTTTGGGTCCATGTGAGAAATATTAGTCTGCGTTCAGAAGCTCTCTGTGGCTGCTGAAGACTTGAGAGATTACAAGTTATTCCTCAGGGCCTACTATTTAGCAACTTTGTGGTGAAACAACAACCCAGTAAAAGCAACAAGTATTTACAGTGAAAACATAGCTTAGTACCTTTTTATTGAGAGTTTTCCACCTTGTATTAACGTCTTCAAGATCCTGCTCAAGGTTATCAGTACTTGCATTTTTAGCAGCACTCTGAATAAGGCCTTGACCCAACCAATTTATCTCCTGCTGCTTAAGTTGCAGTGGTTCAATCTCTTCTTTCTCAAATGCCTATCAATTGAAAAAGAAAAAGAAAGTAAAAGGCAAAACTACTTGGACAAAAGAGCCTGGAGCATGTTGAACAAAAGCAGCAACCGGAGCAGATATTTGAAGTCAAAACACACAGCATGCATTCACACTGTGTTGAAAGATAATGTTTACATGTAAAATGTATGTGTAAAATTGCACTTAATAGCCTAAAGCAATTCAAGGCAAATTTAGATGTTTAGATAGATAGGCAGACACTAAGGATTGACAAACAATTACAAAAGTGGCAATGAACTACCATGTTAAAAGTGAAAATATCACCATAATAGTCTGAGTTTAACAGAGGTGTGCACATTTCAAAAATAACATGAAAGCAGAGCTTCCAACCTTCACTGTGAATGCCATCTTTCTCTTTACACTAGCCAAACAGCCTGAATCTTCTGTGCAAGTCTAAAATAATGTGCTAGCGCTTTAAAACTCTCATTACTTTTGGATTTCTTAAATCTGTATCTTTTTTCAAGCTCATAAGAAACCCTGAAAAAAAAACCTATGGCTGTTTAATATCTTGCATTCCACCTGAGATCTGAAGTACTTTTCCCCCTCTTATTTGTAAAGCATCAACAATCCTAATGTTTGACTCTTCTAACACAGAGACCCCCAAAATCAGTATTCTATATGGCAATTCATGCCAGGCTGAAGAGAATAACTAGAGAAAGTAATCTGAAGATGTTTTTCCAAAGTTCTACCTAACTTTTTACATGAATATATACACTCACACTCATTCTATTTGGAAACACACACCACTAGGCAACATACTTTTTCCTACCTATGCCCAACAGCGACAATAGTTTGGAATCCTTTTGTTGGAACAGAACCAGCATCAGATGCAGTACTCGGTACAGCTGCAGTTTAAAAGCAGTCCAGTCTCTTAGTTTTATCTGAAAGAGCTTGTCATTATTTCAAAGTGGCTCATGGGTGATTGGATTTGCAGCTCCAGTGTTAAAACAGTATTATTTTATGGCAAAAAACCAAAACAACACAAAACCTCATGGCAACTTCAGCAATGGAACTGGATTTGGTCTTAACTCTGGTGCAAAAGCAACGAACAGCATTATCCTTTTAAAAGCAGCAGGAATGCTTACAAAAAGTGACAGTAAAACCAACAGTAAATAGCACTGCTGTATTTCCATGAGATCCTCCGCTGGTTTAACCATAACATCACCATAACAAAGGAGGTAAATATCATAAACGCAATCCATCTGTCTAAAGAGTCATCTGAGGATATGAAAAGGCAATCAACAGCAAGCATTCCCCAGTTACTGAGATGGCAAAATCAATTAGGACAAATAATATGCAACCTCTAGCCCTCAGGCAGTTTGGGCATTAAGGATAACTGGCACATTTGACTTTGGTGGCAATTAATACAAAGAATGCTAACTGATACAAAAAGTGTAACTTCCATTACTCAAAGTTTTGTTAGTACATATGTAGGAGATAAGCTTACACATACTTAGTAGACCCTATTCCTATGCCTCCAATTACAAAGAATTTTATGAGAAGTTTTACATCTTAAAAGAAGAGAGTGTGAAGACAACACGTGCTTGAAAGTTGGCATCATTAAAGCAGGGGTCCCCAACCCCCGGTCTGCCATTTTGGAAGTGGGCTGCAGAAGTGGTGGCTGAGCGTGCACCTGTGCCCAAAGCTGCATTTGTGAAAGTGACACATGCGGGGGAAATCATCCCTTCTCCCCACTCCATCCCTTCCACTATTGCCGCCTCTGCCTGTCTGCCAAGCCATGAAAGTTGGAGACTGCTGAATTAAAGAAAGTCTGAAAACGGATCAATTGTGTATCAACTGGATGATGCATGTTCTAATTTATTATGCTAAAAAAGAGCATTCAAGCTACAAATCCTACAAATTTTCATAATAGAAGCTACCACTCACATGCAAAGAAATAGAA
This sequence comes from Pseudonaja textilis, assembly GCF_049901715.1. NCBI lineage: Eukaryota > Metazoa > Chordata > Lepidosauria > Squamata > Elapidae > Pseudonaja > Pseudonaja textilis. Next base: position 122,728,871 of record NC_141990.1, on the reverse strand, counting down.
GAATGTCAAATTCCTCCTTGAAATAGTTACAGATTGGATAAAGAGAGAAACTAAAACTAAATATGGGATTAATCCCAAACATGTAGATGCCTTTCTTTACACATTTTAACAATCTTTTCATGGGATAAAGGGAAGATGCGTAGTAGCCACCAAAAATACTATGCATATTTGTGGAATGCAAAGCACATTACAAACATAATGCTATTCTTGATGTATCCAATCCTTCATTCATTTCAAGTATATGAAAAAATAAGGTTTTCAAAATAAACAGGAAACATAATCACTGGCAAATTCACGTAACTTTTTGCAAATAAACATTTGAATCTATAATACCCACGGTTAGCGCATTAAGCTCTTGCCTTTTTCAATAAAGTAGATTACAGGTAGTTGTTGACTTGTAGCCATTGATTTAGTTTTTTTTTTTTTTGGAAGTTACAAGAGCATTGAAAAGAGTAAATTAACCAGCATCCCTATGGTCACATGATCAAAATTTGAGTGCTTGGCAACCAGCAAGTATTTTAGATGGTTGCAGTATTCCAGAGTCATGTGATTGCCATTTGTGACCTTCACATCCAGCATCCAACAAGCGAAGTCAACGAGAGAAGCTGGATGATTGTGTGATTCACATAACAACTGCAATGATTTGCTTAGCGACCATGGCAACTCATTTTTTAACAACTGCCTTGCTTAATAGTGGTATATCTGGTCCCAATTGTGGTCATTAAGTCGAGGACTACCTACTAAAACATCCCCTTAAGAGCCAGCAGGGTTGTCAAACTCATGGCCCACGGGCCAGATGCATCACGCGCTGGCCACACCCACACCCCATTTAGCAAAGGAGAAAAAAGTCGCAATATGTCATGTGATGATGCAAGTTTGACACCCCTGCTTTAGAACAATAAATAACTAGCAATGATAACCGAGATGCAAAAAATGACATTCAGGTAGTAATTTTGGGACAACTTTGTCTTTTGACTTCTTTCCACAAGTTCTTACATTAAATTATATTTGAAGTTCCTGTTAAAATTCCAAAAACAAAGAGCATCCTACTACAGGAAAATACAACTCCAGCTACATTTGAACTCTGTGAAACTAGCCTCATAATTCTTTGGATATAGATCTCTATTTTTGTTTCAAAAATCCACATTTCTTAAAGGCAATTCCACAACTTTCCAAGCCAAGTATTTTCTCAGAATGGTTTAGTGATATATAATTAATAAGTGAATACAAGAAGTTAACTTCATTGGAAAAGCTTATCAATGAACTTTGAGATAAAGTCAAGTGTCACCAAACTGGATGAAACCAACAAGATCTAAAAATGTGAAATTTACAGATGCCCTCTTTTTATAAGCGTCTACTTTCCTTCTTCCTACAACTTGGCCCAATGATCATGACTCTTGTAAAACCCCTGCCACTTCTGAAGTATGTCTTGGCATGAAGATGCAAAGAAACCATTGTAATACACATAGCTTGTCTTTAATCTGCATGATTCGAAAACCATAACAATCATTGCCATTTATAGTTCATAGTTCAATCCTATGCCTGCCTACTCAGAAGTCATTCTCACTAAGCTCAAAGAAATTATTGCTAGGGAAACGTGTAGAGGATTATCAGATGGAAAAAACAGGCCCATCTGCCTTGAATGGCACTGAAGAACTAAAAAGCAATTTGTGCTATCCGAAATAAAAGGAAGGGCCAGGGAGAAGCTGAGCATCAGCACATCATGAAAGCATTTCATCTCAATGGAGGCAGGTCCCATCTGGAAGATGAAACAGCTGGACCTAATCGACCCTGTCACAAATTACCCTTAAATCAATTTAGCAAAATGATCATCTACCAATTTCTGCCTTCTGACATATGTCAACCAAATGATGTTAGGCACCATCTTGGAAAGATTAACCAAGCACATGCATAAAAGTTCAGGAGGAAATCACAGAAGCCAAACCCGAACAATTGAAAAGTCAATACCAATATTACAAAATGTGTTTATGTTTTAATTACCTTATTAGACCTCAGCCCGTTATAAATTGTATCCAAGGTTTCTTCTATAGGTATGCCTGCAACCCTGAAACTGACATCAGTTCTCACTGGATTTGCTTGGTGGCATGAGGTATTCTCAAGTTCTAAAGGCTGAGCAGAAATTTGAATTTCATTTGGATCTGTATGTATCGTATTGTGTTCTGTTTGGTGAACGTGTGCATGTTTTACTAAATCCATTTCATCAGCAGGTATACCTGCGTCTTCATAATAGATATCCATATCCTGAGGTGAAATATCCTTTTCAATCATCCTGTCATGGTTTTCTAATGGTTCATTAATTTCAGAGCTGTTCTTCAAGTCCTTTCCGTCTACAGTGATGTCATACTCTTGATTATTCTCCTGGAGCCGTTCTGCATGTGCTGAGATATCCTTTTGTGAAGAAGTCCCTGGATTAAAAGGTCCATCTCCTTCTTCCTGGTGACTTTCCAGGCTCAACAGAGATTTCCCTCCTCTATGCTTTGTGTGTAAAGTATCCTGCAACTTCACTTGGTTGGGTCCGTTGAGAAGGGAGCTCCTTGAGATGTTATGTTCACTGCTAGACATAGGAGAGGAAAATGTTCCAAATCTGCCTATCAACTGAATGTCCTCTATGGAAGACAAGCTTCTAATCAGATGGGGTCTTTCTGACAGCCCAATTTGCTTTCCTTCCCTCTCTGTTTGAGGGCTGCACAGACCTGAATCATCATCTTCGGAAGTAAGAGAATTTGTGCCATATTCCTCTGGGCTTCTCGCTGCTAAGCCTGTCATTTCAAAAGTTCCGGCAACTGAAGATTCACTTTTATTTGCAGAGTCTGCAAAATTTGGCAAGACAAGCATCCTCCAGGATCTCCTATGTTCTTTCTTTTCTGTGTGATACTTTGCTTTGGGCACGCCAGCTGTTCGAATGATGTCACCGTTCAGCTTAAGGGCGTCAAAAATCATTTTTTCATCTAGCTTATTCGTTTCCCGTCCTCTCAGCTCAAACCCAGTGGAGGAGGAGAGGGCACCGTTGGAGCACAAGGTGCTGAGGTCCAGTGTTCTGTGACTATATGGCAAGGTCCGATCAGAGAATTGCCTGGAGGAAAGGCTGCCTTTGGAACCCGAATCGATCTGCTCATTCAGCCGAACTGTGTCGTAGATTGACCTCTGAGGAACATAGCAATCCTCAATATTTATATCCTCTTCTTCATCACCTTTTCCTACACAGGGAGGATTCTGGCGTAAACAGTCTGGCCTGCTCAGTGGCTTTCCCATTTCTACAGTTATTTACAGAACTTTGCCCTAGTGCTCTTATGTCTTTACTAGTGATGTCATGCAATACACCGATAAAAAGAGACCAGAATGCCACTACAGTAAACTTGCCTTCAGCAGAACTTTTAAGTACGTTTTAAATCAAAAACATAACTTATGAGGTGGATAAGGTTATAATCAGTGCATCTATAAAAGAAAAGTATACGTTTACCTGGCTGTGATTTAAATGCTCCCTTCCTAAAATATAAAGTGCCTGAGCTTAAGAAAAGAGGGAACAGGAAAAAACAAACCTATCTTAGAACACTTTAAAATACTGCCTCAAGTTATATACATTTTTTAAAAAAAGGAACAGCCTCCAACAAAATCTAAGTGGTTCAAATAGTCAGACCTTCCCTTAGATCGCTCCATTTCATTTTTCAGGTTAAAATGTGTGAGTTTAATCCCCAGATAGACTCTCCAAAGCAAATCATCTTTACAGCAGGTTCCATATTATCTTCAGGAAGTGGCAAACTAACTGTAATCCATTCAAAAGACTTGGAAAAACCCGTCTCCTTTATCAATAAGCCATGCTGAAGAAGCCCTTTAAGGGGAAAAAAACAACAACAATCCAGACAAGTTGCAAAATGTGACGACCAAGGCACTAGAAAAGTTTTTGAGAAAAAAAATAATTCAAGAAAAAAAAAGTAATTCAGGTACATTCAGAATAAGAGGAGTATCTCCACTCGAAAAGCAGTTTCTTTCTTGCGTCCTGAAAGTTCCTGTGCTCAGCGTTCAGAAGTTCCCTACGGAATGTGATGTTTTCTGAGCAGCTGAACGAAAAGAGATCAAAAAAGGCTACAGAAGAAAACTTCTCTCCGATCGCTTGGGCAGCGTCCTGCTTAAAACTGGCTATCCTCTGTAAGGCGGCAGTGCAGCCGGAAGCAGCAGCGTTTCTTCTCCTTCCACAAAGGCACGGCAGATTTACATTCTCTTTAAATCTAGCAAGACTTCTGAATGTTCGGATCAGCGTTAGCTGTAGCAAAGAAGGCATAAAAGGAAATCCCCAGCCATAAATGTTCAGCCATGCTGCCCAGTGTGGCTTGGAAGCTTTCTATCTCTCCCCAGTTTCTTCTGTTCTGACAGGCATCGTCCTCCCTAGAGTGAGATTAAAAGAAACACCCTTTCTGTTCTTCAGGCAACATCTGCTGCTAAACCCATTCATTCCCTGAGCATTATGCTAACAGAGCATTAGTGGGAGTCTGACCTGTCAGCTCTCCCCCCCGCCCCGCCCGCCCTTACGTTTCCTGCCTCACATGGCTTGGCTTAGCCATGTCTCACTTTTACTGTTTGTCTTGTCTCTTTGCCCTTTCAGGGGGGATAATACAGAGGCGCAAGTTCCTATCAGCACTCAGCACATCAGATCTATCCCTCCGTAACCCTGACGGAAACGAGACACAGTAATGGTTTGGAACAGAGTAAGAAAGCATGATAATTAGTTCAAAATGTCAAGCCGGGTAACCTGACACTCTACAAGATGGTCCTGGCTACTAGGAACTGTCTCCAATGCTAAAAAATCAGTTTAAATTAACAGGCTGGTCTTATCCATAAACATTTACTGCCGACATCAGCAGGCATTCTGGAAGTAAAAGGATGCAAAGTAACGTTGCCTTCACTTGATATTTGTACTCCACACGCACAACATGACTAAAATTCTATTTAACAACTTCCTCTGAAAAACTAACAATATGCCCTTTGTTATAACTCAGTTCAGGCCATTGGAAATGGAATTGATAGTTTTGCCCTTATTCTCATTTCCTGGTTCTCAGACTACACTGTGAAAATCAAACAAATGCAAGAATGTAAACTGTTACTCCTGACTTGAATTAAAAATGAAATACAAAACAGAGTGACAACACTGGGCAGAATAACCACTTTAATTAAGGAAAATAACACATTTCTGAATAAAAATATTCCCATAAAAAGTGAACAATTGTGAAAGACTATTTTTCCCAGCCCATGTACTTCTTAATTCAGGTCTACTGAACTGTTAAATAATCTTCCAAACTTACATTTTAGGAAGTTCCATCTGATCATGACTATGCCATTCATTTCAAGAAAGTCCCATGTGTTTCTCCATCTAACACAACCTGTGGGCTACAGCCCACTACTCCATCTAACACAACCTGTGGACTGCAACTGGGCCATGTGAGTGACCAGCTGGTGCATATGCACACACAATCCCACTTTCACAAGCATTGCGGAGGCTTGGGGGCACACTTGCATGAGCGTTGCAAGATTCCTCAGTACCATTTTCAGCTAGTGTTTGAAAAATAATTCTATCTGATTACAAAAACACCTGTAGATATTATTCTTGATACACATTTTTTTTAAAAAACTCACTAACTCATTTATATTACCTACTTATTTATTTCATTCACATTTGTCCTAATTGTATTTTTAAATCCTTCATATAAATTGCCTTCGTATAAGCAATAAACAGCTAAACATCAACTGATTTTGTACAACAAGGAGAAAGAATTGGGAAGGGGAATGTTGTATTGAAACTGATAGAAGTTTTTGGAGAGGGGCATTTGAGTTTTTACTGTTTTTAAATCACATTATTTGGCATACCAATATAGCAAAATGTGCATAGCATGCATGCTTCCACATTTTAATACCAGTCCTTATAATAGACAAACAAATATTCCAGGTGAGGGAATCTCTATCTGGCAATCAAATCGACCCACTATCTGATCATTTATATGACAAAACACACAGTCAATCGGTTAACTCAAACATTACACTAATCTTCAAATCCCTCTGTTAACCATCTGTTATTGCATTTAATACATAGAAAGTCCACAAACGGCTTCCAGTCTCTTATAAAGCTGTCTAGTCCACTGTCTCTAATCAAAGCAGTAAAAGTATTTCGGTTTCATCGTGGTGGGAGAGCTTAGAACTATTTATAGAGTTGCTATGTAAAGAGGAGAATTTATCAGTTTTTCATTTTTTGTTCTCAGTAAACAGCCCAGATGGATTCTATATTGTTTAATGTTAAATTGATCTGATATTTGGATCCTTTTCTTTACCCTTTTTGTATACAATTTTAGTATTGGATATTTGTTTTTCAGTTTTTCTCCTTTGCATTTTATTCTTATTGATAAAACAACATAAAAAAGTCCTTAATTAGATTTCCCAAATTTTGGAACTTTATAAGCGCTTAACATTTTTCTGCAGGTTTTATTCTGCTTTGAAAAAGGGTAGTTTTAATTCTCTTTTACAGTTTGAGGATGGAATGGACAACATTGCTTCCGGACATTTTATTTTTCTCACCCAGTCAGACCTGCATTTTCTGGGAAACAGCATTGCTTTTTTTCATATAAAGGTGATGACAATGAAGAAGGACTGCAATAATCATTATGAAGACTTGTTAGGAAAATATGTGTTTTGCCCAGAAAGACAGGAATTACTGAGGAAGAAACTCTAGATTGCTATGCCTTGACTTTCTTTGGTATAAGATAGAGAGAATCTCTGTCAGACCTTCAAAATTCTGTTTTTATGTCATACAACATTAAAGCATGGTTCCAGTAATTCTTACAGTGTCTATTTTCTGACCTGGCCTGTTTCAAGTGGATGACACTCCAATATAGAAGGCCAAAGTGATTAAGTACAATGGCTCCCTGTGAAAGAAAAAAACAAGGCAACAGAGTGGGCAGAAATTGGACATATTAGCAAAAGTTTTTCAAATTGTCTTTGACCCTACCTAAAGGCTTCCTAAAAGTGTCAGGAGTCAATCAGTTCATGAAATGTTTATAGTGATGTGGGCATGTACGGCTTCTAGGAAGAATGTTACAAAACACCTGACGCCATGACTGTAGGTATTCCATTTCTCTTTCCAACCATTATATTTGTGTTGAGGTTGGGCAAAAAGCAAGTTTACAGACACTTACTGGAATGCATCACTGAAAATATATGAAAGAAAGCAATTACTAATTATCACGATTCCAATGTATTAATTATAATACTTATTATCTGCTTATGCCAGTTAATCTATGTCTGTGATATCAAATTAGAGAATTAGAATTAGCTCACGGCACATGTTCCAGCAGACAGAAGTTCCCTGAAGATGGGCTCCAGCACAAAAGCTTGGAAGACTAAATCCCTGGTCTCAATGATCGACCCACATTTGATCTTGCAGAATTAGAATTATCAAGCAACTCCAAACCCAACTGAGCTTTAAAAGTAAGAAGCATTTTGAACTCAACCTCAAAATAAACATAACCATATTGGAATGAAATAGTCTTCTTGTGGAGCCCTAGATAATAACTATTCTTCAGCAAGGACTCAAAAATAACCTCTCTAGTCACCCAGTTCTGTGCTACCATTTGTATGATACTCCATATTTAGGACTGGAAATTCTTATAGTAGGGGTTTATTTTAGTAACTATATTTCTAATTATTTTTAGATCCCATTATACATGTTCTCTCTCTCTCTCTCTCCACACGTAAAACTTCATATTATATACATACATACATACATTTCATTTTAAAACTTCTTTTATTCAATATCTTATTTGTTATCTGGCCTCAGGGCTGTAATAAACAAATTTGAATTTAATTTAAGCCTTAGTTAACAATACTGTGGCATCACTTTGAAGCAGCTTAAGCTTCCAGTGCCTTTTTAAGGACAGCCCCATGTTAAGCATGTTACATCAGTCTCCTCTGAGTTAATATAGCAGACCAAAAAAAAAAAAAAAAGCTTTTGCTTGGTTTCTTCTCTCTACAGCCTAAGGACTCTTCCAGCCTACATCATTATCCTGGGTAGTTCTAATGAACAGCTTATGAAATTCAAGTTTATGCCTTGAAGTCCAATGCAGGGTGATTTCTTTTTCTCTCGCAGTGGTGATCCTTGGACTCACTAGAGATTAAAATAAATTCTGCCAGACGGCTTTTTTTGGAAGAGAGCCTGGCTTAAAAGATAGAAACCAGAGCTGTGTTTCAGCAGAACTACACAAGCTATTGGCCTTTGCCTCGCCTCACCTCCAGATTCTTTTGTTTTCCTGATGAGATTGGCACCTTCCCTGATCTTGGGAACCTAACTTAGACAGGTCCTCTTGTGTACATAATTCTTGGCCTGATCCCAAGTTGTGACTCTTGGACAACCCCCTGGAACAAATGCTTGGCTTGGCTTCACTTAGGACTTTGCAATATATGTAAGCATGAAAATTTATGATGTCTCTGCCAGCTGTTGACAAGAACACAAGTTATAGCCTCCTCCTCCTCTCTTGTTCTCTTTATTGTCTTCCTTTTGGAATTGTTTGATATTAAAGCACTAATCGGAGCTGCATCTGCTTCTTCTTGCATGACAGTCTAATGCAGGGGTGTCCAACCTTGGCAACTTTAAGACTTGTGGACTTCAACTCCCAGAATTCCTCAGCCAGCTTTGCTGGGAGTTGAAGTCCACAAGTCTTAAAGTTGCCAAGGTTGGACACCCCTGGTCTAATGGGTCTTGGTGTGGGGTGACTGAAACTGAATTCCTTATGCAATGTCTGTCTCTCAGGTTACTATTCTGCCTGCATTTCACCTGGATGTGAAAAGAAGGGTGGTTTGAGGCTGCCACTAACTATAAATTGTCCCTCCAATTTTCTTGAAAGTATCTAAGCAGGACAGAACAACAAAAGGCGGGGGCGAAATACAGTTTCTGAAAGCATCTCAAGGTCTACTGCAACTTTTAAAGAAGCTTCTTTTCGGGGGGATGGGGGGGGGTGAGGGGAATGAGAACCATATTTGGCCTTCACACAACATTGTATGGGCTTATTTCCAAAAAAGGGCAAGACTACGTAAGAGATACAGACCTACACAAGCAAAGACTAAATCCAATTCCATTCCATTTACATCTATACACAGTCACAATGTTGTTATAATTCACTTAGGATTCTATGGGCAGTGCTATCATCCAACAACACAATCAGGAGGCACCTCCATCAGCACTGTGAAACAATTCTGCAGCATAGAGAAACCAGTGAGAGCTGCATCGAAGAGTGGAAAACAACAATACAAGCATATCGTGCGGAAAACCTAACAGTTCGGAAAGTTTTAAAACATGCAAAAGTTTGCACATATTTAAAAACAGTTTTAAAAAATTGAAAACCAAGGCTAAAACTGTGGATACTCCAAAAATCTTGAACGCACACCAAGGCCTGAACTCATCAATCACAAATATGTGGAACGACAGATAATGAGTTAACGGTAGTAACAAATTTGCTGCCTATAGTATTTTGACAGCTCTGTTTTAAAGCTATAGGGGGGAATTGTCTTACCTGAAATACTTTCAGTTGTTGATTAATAATCTCTGTTTCCATTCCAACAGGGCCTTGGGACTCTTCGTGTTCTTCAGCTTCCTCAAGCAGTTTGGCAAATCCCTTTAGTTTGCTGTAAAATTCTTCCACACGATTAATAGTCCCTTCGATCTGCTCTTCTCTGGTTTTTGCTCTGTCCAGTAATTTGTTGCACTGCTTATTCAGAGCCTCTAAATCCCTTTTTATACCTGCGAGATCAGGAGACGCCTCTGCTTCACTTGCTAACATCACTTTACATGACTTGTTCGCATTTTCGTTGTTGCTTATCAGTTCCTGTAATTTTTCAAGGAAAACTTTTATAGCCTCTTGTTGGGACTGCAGAGTGACAAGGTCCCTGGCCACAGGAGCCATGCTATCCAACTCGTCATCACACTCTGCAAATTGAGAAAACAGCTCTCGAATGGTATTTTGAAAATGGCCAATTCCTTGGAGCTTAGTCTCCAGGAAGGAACATTCATCCTCAACTTGCTGGCTGACGGTGTTGAATTCTTCCTCTAACGATTCTGCTTGCAACAAGATGTCAGAGATGTTTGCTGAATCAGAAGCATCCACTACCAGGTCTTGGGCAAGTTTTTTTGTCACATCCACTTGTGACTTCAATGTCTGAAGGGCTTTCTGCTGAGTCTGCATAATAGTTAAGTGTTTAATACTGTAAGTCTGAGGTTTAAGAGCATTGTGTATTTCTAACTGTTCCCTAGTGTTCTTCAACTGCTCCTTAATGTCCTGGGATGATTCCTGAAACTCTTTTAATCTCTGAGACATCTTTTCCAGAGTATCTGTTTTAATATGTAACTGTTCTGTGACCATATCCATCTTCTGTATCAATAGTTTCTTTTCCTCTTCAATAATATCCTTATCAGTTTGACAGGCGCTAAGAAAACTCTCTGCTGTATTACTTAACAGCTCAACAATTCCTTGGTGTTTATCCAAATCCTTCTGCCAAATCTTCACCTGAGCAATGGAATTCTCTATCTCAACAGGATCGATACCTATTTTAATTTCTGCTAAGTTATTTTGGCACTTGGTTATCCAGGGTTGCAGGACCTCCACGTGTTCTTTGTATCGGAGAGCCTTTTCCAAACAGTCATTCAACTTATCTTGCCTCTCATTCACTTGTTTATGCAGCTCATCCCAATTTGCTTTGAGCCTGTTGAGTTGGGACTGCAATTCTGTTTTTTCTGCCCCTTGAGTCTTCTGAAGCAGATTTTCACCTTCTGAAATTATTTTTTCATATGAACCAATCTGGTCAGACAATGCTGCCTTAAATTCTTTCTGATCCTCAATTAATGACCGCAGGCTTTCTAGCTTAGTGGAAATGGGAGGAGACTGATTTTGTGTTTGTTTCTTTATGTCCAGCCATGCTTGAAAGTCTTTAGACATTTGTTGGAATTGATGAGAACTTGCATAGGTTAACTGAAGCTGGTCAATGAGATTGCCTGAAAAAGATTTTAAAAAAAATACTGTTTGAAATAAGCCAAGTCAAAGTTAGAATAGGATGGGTTTTATTTCAGACAAAGATAATTGTTATTTCTAAGAAATGTATGCCATTATTATATAACAATTTGGATTTAGCTAGTCAAAATGTATAGTATTTGAATAATGTAAGAATCTTTTAAGGGGTAAAATAAAGTCAGAAGTAGCAAAACAATCTTAAATTGACTATGGAGATTCTCAGTCATTTCGGGTCATGGTTGTCTCAAAGGTGTTTTTTCAAGAATCAAGTTTCTGGTTTTACTTTTTCATCCAACAAGCTTCTTCAGAGAAAAACCAGAAACTCCAGTTGACTCTTGAAAAAGCACCTTTGAGAGAATCTTAAATTGAGATATTCCTATGAATCTGAGGGGAAAAAAATCATGTCCAGGATTATCATCAGTTTCAGAGGGACTTCCAAGTACAGTGTAATAGAAACAACATGTATTACTAATTCAATTAACAGGGAATAAGGAGTGTGGTAGTTCATGGTGCTGAAATAATCTGTTCATGTGTATAAATCTTCTATCAATTGTGTCTCATTTAGTATCAAATAGAGAAATCCAACATACCAGTCAAATCTAGAAAAACAGACCTATCACTCCCCATCCACACAATTCAGGCCCCAAGGGATCTCTCTTTTCTTTCAAACGTCTCCTAACTATCTGGGGGATAACGGCAACCTTGATTTTAGTGTAAGGCTAATTTTCATTCCAAGAAATGATGCATTTTCCCACTATTTAGGATTTTATTTTTTCAACTGCTTTGCCACTTACCTGCTTTCTGTTCCATCTCCTTGAAAGGCTTTAAGACAGCTTCTAATTGCCTGACGAGTTCAGTTCTCAAGTAATCTTCTGCCACCAACGCAGACAATTCCTCGCACACAACCTGAGCCCCATTTATGTGTAACATTTCTTGGTCTATTTCGCCTTTTATTTCCTGAGCCGTTTCCAGTTGCTGCTTGACAGAGTCAGGGTCTGCACTTATAGCCAGGTTCTGGCGGAATTTATTCTCCAGCGTGCTAAGTTTCTCGGAGAGGCTTTTCAGACAGTTCTGGTACTCTGTGCTTTTGACAATGACCTGTTCAATTCGACCACAGCGGCCACTCAGCTGTCCTGTTAAAGCATCCCATTTCTGGGCCACTGCTGTCAGCTGCTGCTTCACTCTTTCATGAGTAGGTGGGTGTTCTCCTGGCCTCTGCAGGATTCCCTGACCTGCTTCAGATAGCTGTTCATACTGGGGTTTTCGGGTATCAAACTCTTTGAGCAGAATCTGAAGAGGCAGAATATGTTAGAAGTTAATTCTGGACAAGTACAAGGAAGAACCATCTTCACTCTAGTTTGTTACTTGAGTTTGACCAAGTAACCATCTCTCATATAAATGGAAGTTGTTCTGCCAAAGCCATATTTGTACATGCAAATTCATTATTTAGACTTAGAAAGGCTATTCCTGTTTAACAGCTTATCTCCTCTCTACATAAAACGGCAAAAATCCAACTGGCCGCATATGGTCTTTTTATTTGTCAGTAAATAGGCTTAATGATAATAAATACTGGCTTCAGTTCTAGTATAGTTACCTGTGATTAAGTCACAATCAACACCATCTAACAGGACAACTTTCTTTAACTTTAATTCCATACTCTTAAGGTAAGTGCTTTAGTCTATCTTGGCCAACGCCATTATATATAATTTAAAGTTTGTGTGTGGGGGGATGTATAGACAGAGAGATGTTAATTTCAGTAGACCATTGGAAATAGATGGAAAATACTTAATACTTCCAACAGAATATATATAGCTCAGGGTTGAACTGTGGAGTCCTTGATGCAGGGTCTCTGAGCTTAGTTGCTTGCTTGCAGACATTTCATTACTCAACTAGGTAACATTATCAGTGCTAGTGAATGTGGGGTTTGCTTCAAGTTTATATACAATAGCTTGCCTTGCAGGATTGGGAAGGTAGTGGCTTTCCTCTTGGCAGTTCCTTGATTACAGTATTGTTTTCTGTATGATTATCTGGCGTTAATGACCGTTTTACTGACTGAAGATTTTTTGTTTCTTTTTTTATTATAACAATATATCTATATTTTATCACATTCTTTGAATATGTAGGTGTAGTTATTTTTCTGTGTTTACTGATGCCTGATTTGTCTGAATGCCAAGCTTCCAGAAATTTCCTAGCTTTTTTTTGGATTTAGCTTGATCTAGGATTCTCACAGTATGTCAACTGAAACTATGGTTGGGTTTGTCCATGTGTAGCAAGATTAAGGAATTTTCATCATGACTTCTGACAACCACTCGTTGGTATTTATGGATGCACTCTGCTAGTCTTCTGCCTATATAGTGGCTATTACACTCCTAATGCAATATGTTGCAGATTACTCTAAGCTCAGAGACCACCACTAGGCCTCCTCAGTGAATACAACCTCTGAAAGACACTTAATTTTTTTTTTTAGCAGAGCAAACTTATTGTTAATTTTTTATATTCATTAGGAAATATGTAGCTTGCAGGGGAGAAAAGTATACTACACAAGAGTTATAGATAAATCTATTAGAAAATTTACTTTGGCTATATTTTGAACAGAAAAAAACTACAAGCTCCATTACAAAAACAGAGTAAAATGTTTACCTGGACTTGCTGCTTCTGTGTGTTTAGCATATTTGGATCAATTGATAGTGGTCCAAGCACACTGATCATTAATTCTTTTTCAACCAGCCATTGGCTTAACTGAGCCTCAGTTGCCTGAAACTGGGTCAGGTAATTTGACGATTCCTCCATTTTTTTCTGTCTATCAGCTGCTACCTGGCTGAGTTGACTCCATTTGGAATCTATGACAAAATAAACAATGAATTTTAAAATTGCATCTTAGAAAATGCTTTTCTTCACTAATGGAGACTGGCAGCAAACACTTTGAAGCTGGTAATAATATAACTGGCAAAAAACCGTACCGGAAGAGAAAAGGTATATTTTGGGAGATGGATGGTTACAAGCTGTCTGTAATATGTTAGGTCATCCAAACTGGTCCAATATTTTTCAGAAATTTACTCTTAACTACCCAGCAGGTTATTCATAAAGTGCCTAGAGTAATGTCAGTTTCTTCAGACCATCACACCTCAAGTCTAAGACTGTTTTATCGAAAATCTCAAGAGTGGAAGCACATGGACTTCATCGAATTCTGCCTATTTATTTTCAGTTTGATGGACTAAGATACCAACAAATCACCCATGAGATCAACATTCTCAGGACTCATAGCAGAGACCGCAATGCAGAACCTGGAGATTATAGCGTTCCCACACATACAAGCAAAAGTATGGATGTGATATGTAGATGATATGAAAAAGTGACAACTAGAGAAGACACCTCAAACAACATTTCAAAAGAATGAAATTCAGAGAAAGAAATAAACAACACACTGCCCTTCCTGGATAATATTAAATATTAAATAAAATAAAATAAATAAATATCCTCAATTACACCATTAATCAAGAGCTTTACTAGTGGAGTACATGCCACCCACAAGAGAAGCTGTATAAAAATATTAATCAGATGACTACAAACATCTGATTAGCAACAACCTAGAACATCAGAAAACAAAAACAGACCAGCTATACAACATATCCCCAAAAATGGATATCCATGCGAGTTTATCAAAAAGGGGCTGACTACACAACCCACTATATCACAAGCAATACAAGCTAAGAAAAGGAGAACACTGTCATACATTAAAATAATTCTCAAAAACAACCACAGACTTACGGCATCACCATAGCACACAGCCAATTAAACTCCTCCAAAATATCTCAAGTAAACCAAAAGATTCAATAGGACATGTTTCAGAAAGACCAGTTGCCTCTTGGAAAAAAAGCACCTTTGGGACACTCAATAGGACAAGAAAAAAAACAGGAGTCATCTACATGATTCAGTGTAAAAACTGTAGCAGCACTATCTACAACAAACAGGCAGAAGACTAGCAGAACACATCCATGAAGAAGACACAACTAGCATTCAGAAGACACAATGAAACCTCCTTAATTTCACAGCACATGGATCAACTTAACCAAAGTGTCAAGTAGGAAACTATGAGGATCCTAAAGGTATAGGTAAAGGTTTTCCCCTGTCCAGCTGTATGTGACTCTAAAGGGAGATGCTCATCTTTGTTTCTTAGCTGAGGAAGCCAGCGTTGTCGGAAGACTCTTTCCATGATTATTTGGCTAGCATAATTATACAGCAAGATGCATGGCACACACTGCTACCTTCCCACCAAAGTGTTTCCTGTTTATCTATTTGAATTTGCATGCTTTCGAACTGCTAGGTGGGCAGGAGTGGGCAAGTAATGCCAGTTCACCCCATTATGCGGTGCTCGAGTCTCAAACCTGGACTGTCAGCTTTCCAGTTGACAAGCTCAGCATCTTTAACTGCCACCGTGCCTCCTTGTGAATATCCTAGACCAAACCAATCCAGAAATGCCAGGGAATTCCTCAGCCACTTCAGTCATCAACAGGCACGCAGTTGTTTATACAGCATTCCAAAGAGACAATAAAGAAAGTAAAAAAGGAAACAAAAAAACCAATACAGCTCGTAATCAGCAATCCACACCAAGATAAGCAGGGATTAATATCAAACGAACAGTTAAGTAGGAAACAATACTCTAATCAAGGAACTACCACCTCAGACTATTATGTAATAAAGAACAGCCTAATCAAGGAGCTACCAAGGAGAGAACAACACTTCCACCAACCCTAACAGGGCAAGCTACTGTATATAAACAAGAGAGCAAACTCCACCCTTTTCTAGCACTGAAAATGTGACATCGACCGGTAATAAAATGTCTGGAAGCAAAAAACAAAGCTCAGAGAGCAACAACCATTGCACAATTCAATCCTGAGCTACAAATATTCTCCACTATTATAACAAATAACAAGTTGTTTAATCGCTTATCAGTATACTGACTTTTCACCAAACAGAAGCTAAAATAAACCATGGTATAACCAGTACAGGTAGTCTTCGACTTACAACTGTTCTCTTAATGAGTGTTCAAAGTTACAATGTCACTGAAAAAAGTAACTTATGTCCGTTTTTCACACTTACGACATTGCGGCATGCCCATGGTCATGTAATTTACATTCAGACGCTTGACAACTGACTCACATTTATGACGACTGCAATGTGCCGGGGATCACACGATCTCCTTTTGCAAGCAAAGTCAATGGGAAGCCAGATTCACTTTACAACCAGGTTACTAACTTAACCAACTGCAGTGATTTGCTTAAGAAATGTAGCGAGGAAATTCGTAAAATGGGGCAAAACTCGCTTAACAAATTTTTCACTTAGCAACATAAATTTTGAGCTTCTTTGTGGTCGTAAGTTGAGGACTGCCTGTATCCGTAACCATGTTTCTCCTTTTGTTGGAAAAAGATTGGGACTTGTGTTGTGATGCTTAAGCATCACTCTGATATGTCTTGAGGACACAATTGAGTTTTGCCTGAAATCTGAGTGAGTCAAGGATACTTTAATACTTTACGCAGAAGAAGAGGGAGCTAATTCTCCAGTGAATTAGCTCTCTATGTCTGTCATGATGCAGCTTTTCTGCCTTTAGTATTAACAACAGGTATTTTTAGAAAATAGGGCATAACATATTTTTCCTGAATTTAAAACAAAGCCTAATTGTATATGTAATCTCTGTCTATTTATATACTGCTGCAAAGGAATTGTTCTTTGAGGCTGATCTGCTTATTTGCCTATGCCCTTTCCTTAATTTCTTTCACAATTTTTTATATTATTGTTACATATTTATAGCTTCCTGTCCTGCAGGTTTGTATGGCAATGCTCACTACAATCAGTGATGTACAAGTTAAAAAACATTTTTTTTGAAGTTCAACAATTTCAGGAGAGGTGGGAATGGGAGAATTGTTATGCATAACTTTTTTGTCCAAACATGGTCAGATTCTTAATATCTGGCAAAAATGTCTAAGAGGGATGTTTTAGAAAAATAGCCAAATCACACAAAACATGGGAAATGTATTACAGAATAAAAAACAGCATGAAGAAACATAAAAAGGCTGTTTTCCATACTAACTCTACTGTGCCAATGCCTTGGTCTTAATTAAACTGAAATAGCAGAAGAATGGGGATAGCTGATTAACCTTCTAATATTTTAATCTTGAATAAGCTTCCGAGATTACACTAAAAATGCATTGAACTAGTTTATTCTGAAGTGTTATAGAAAACTTCAATCTTCACAAGAGTAATAGTGTAACACATGCAGCTGTATAAATGACAGTAGTACTAGAAATTTTAATATACAAGCAGGTAATGACTGCTGAATTTAAATATATTAGCGTATTATCTTTCAAATCTATCCACTGCTTACAGGAAGCAAAAAGTTAATACCTATTTTCTCTAACATTTCTTTCCATTTTGGCACCTCAGAAGAATCAGGGTTTTTTTCCAGCAACTCTGTGACTCTGTCCTTCAGCTCTTTCACTTTACTCTCATTCTGCTTCAATTCTGTTTCAAACAGCTACAACAAAACGAACAAAAACACAAGTAAGTGTGTAATGCTTAAAAGTATATTAAAAAATCAAGATTTTGGCTTCAATGGTGACTGGGTGATCTCTTTATCTGTTTACACAAATTTAATAGTATAATTCAGGCTATTAAAAGTATAATTCTGATTGTACTACAGATACAATTTACTTATTGTTAAATATTTTGGGGGATTTATAAGCCTGCTTAATCACTAAGCAGTAACTCCACTATTCAGCAGATGTCCACAACGGGTCTGTGCAAAAATGTATAGTACAATGGTCTTCTATATTATTAAGCTGATCTTTCCATTAATCTCAAGAAATCACTTTATACATTAATTATTCTCCATAGATAAGTTTTGAAGATGGAATTTACCTTATGCTGATCAACCTTTTCTTTAACTGTTTCGCTGTCAAGAACAGTTGTTTCCCATTTGGCTGCAACTGTGTCCATTTTCTGTAACCATTCCATCATTGAACTTGTTTCTTCTTGAATGTTTTGCATATTTAAAAGCATTGATTCCAATTCTGATCTCTTGTCCTTCAGTGTTGCTCCCAAGTCATCATAACTCTGATTCACAGTTGACATGCTATTTTGAATCGTGGTCAGTTCTGTGAGAAAGGTTCCCAAATGTATTTCTCTTAAAAACTAAATTACATAAATTACATACATCTGAAGACACAAGTACAATAAAAAGTTTAAATTCCTATTTACACACATTTTTGCTTGTTCTGCTGATAATTAAGTATGGATAAATTAATAAATATTGAAAGAAAAATATTTAAGAAAGAACTATTTTCCAAGCTGCAAACTGTTACTCTATGAAGTCAAAATTGTGTCGGTATCTTGTTTTAGGAGTGTCAATTTCATGACAAACAAAAGTATTTATACTTTTATAGCAACCTAAGGAGAAATTTCCTGACCATTAGAACTATTAACAGTGGAACAACTTGCCTCCAGAAGTGTGACTGCTCCAACACTGAACATTTTTAAGAAGAAGACATTGGATAACCATTTGTCTGAAATGGTACAGGGTTTCCTGCCTAAGCAGGGGGTTGGACTTGAAGACCTCCAAGGTTCCTTCCAACTCCTGTTATTCTATTCTATTCTATTCTATTCTATTCTATTCTATTCTATTCTATTCTATTCTATTCTAATTGATATTTATACCATTTGATATATTTATACCATTATTACTTTCCTAACATATTTCAATTTGATTTAGCCAAGGAAGATTGTGAGAGTGCCCAAGTTATTGAGTTATTTCGTTTAATCCTAACAGAGGCGTTACCTATATATACGGATTTTGTAGTATTAATGGATGAGACAAATTTGGAATTCTGGATCTTGCTCTGATTCTTAAATAATGATAACCACTAAGGAAATTACGGGATTTCAGGAAATCCATTAATGGTGCAAGTTAAGACTATGATAACATTCTAGTATAAATCTAGCTGAAATATAATTAAGTGGTACTTACCTTTGTTTGTCATAAAACTCTGATTATGATGAGTAGCTGTTCCATCTCCATTCGATATTGCCCCAGGTACATCTAAAAAAATGAAAACCCAAAATTCAGAGTATTTAAGTAATTCTAAAATTCTTTTTCATCAGATATAAGGAATAGACTAGATTTAACATGGAAACATAAATCATATTCATTTTTTAAACAAATTATCTTAATTTAAAGGTAATGCATATTTGATTGGAAATACATTACCAGTAGAACATAACCCTCCAATTTCCTCTATCCCATTTTTCCCATTAGGAACAACGGTCAGAAATCAGGAGGGGGGGGGGAAACCCCTTTGATTTCCCTCTCTAGCCCTCCTTAGATAATCTTTTAACTTTTACAATAGATGACCTTATAACTGATTCCGATGCTATGTGTGGTTTATCTTGCAGCTGTAAAACTTGTCTTTGGAAGGGTGCGTGTGATTATTTGAACAAACTACTCAAACGTTGGAGGGCGGTCTCTCCTGTTTTAAGAATTTCACTGTAAGCAAGGAATTGTCCTACCAAGGGATTCCTTGCGTTGATGTAGAATCTTCTGTTTCATCTAAATCAGGGGCATCATACTTGCAGCCCCACAGGCTGGATGCATCATGCACTGGCCATGTCCATCCCCCCTCCCCGTTTAGTGAAGGGGAAACAAAGTTGTGATAAATTACATTATGACAACATGTCATTGCGAGTTTGACACCCCTGATCTAAACAGTGTTCCCAAATCATGCTGTCCTTCCTGTGGCTTTCACTAAAAAGATACTTACTAGCAGACACAGCAGAAGCCAGCCCAGGCAATCTTAATCAGTAGGCTGGTTTCCAGTGGTAGGGAGACAAGTTATTCTGCTCTCTCACTGTTACTATATTATATAGAGGGAACTCTTCCATTAACAACAGCAGCAACAAAACACCCTGTCCTGTTCTTCACATTAGAATCTAAAGATTTATAAAAACAGTCCAGTATTTATAAAATAGATTTTTATGTCCCTAATGTTTAACTATATTTTTATTTTATTTAAATCTTCTAGGAGTAAGCAGTAGATTATTATCCTCACTGTACAAATATTGAAGTGAGACTTGTGCAATAACTTGCTTTGGTGCCTGAAAAGAGCTCTGAGTTGCCTATCTATATCTTACTGATACCAGTAGAACCATACTAATCTAAACAGCATCTTAGTTAAAGGGACATCTTTACACCAACAGAAAATAATTATTCATTATAAAATCAGTCCTCCCTCAGCATAACAGAAAATACAAAAACTCATGTCCAAAACTTGTGCGACAAACCATCCTGTGCGTATTATGCAAAAATGCAAGTCTTGTTTGCATCTAATACTTGCTTCTTGAAAGCGGATAGCAAACGCTTCTTTGCTTTTTCGGAACACAGTACTACAATTCAGCAAATAAATAAAAAGTTGACCCCGCACTTGTTTTTTCTGGGCCATCTACTCTAATTTCTGAAACAATGAGAAGCACCAAGTTGAAAAATTGCAATCATGACGTAACAAGCATAACTCTATAACTGTGCAAAGGGATCCTAAATATTGTTTGAGATCAATTTATGGCAAACAACATGTGACATACGAGGCCACCCAAACTTGAAGTTTAGCATAATCATCACTTTATTCTGTGATTAGTAAATTTCTTAATCACAAAATTGGTTTCAGAAATGCTGACTTTTAGCTGGGCCAAAGCCAACTTGACGATGCATTAAAATATCTATTATTTATGACAGAAATAAGAGCTCTTATTAGTATCTATTGCTTTTTTTTATAAGCAAGACTGCAAAAAATGATTATTTAATGGAGCAGAATTAATTGGAGCCTTGGAAAAGGCCAGGTTATCCACTTCTCACTAGCAGCTGGGAAGTGATCATTAGTCTAATAGCAGCTGGAACATAAGGAGACAAAATAAGTCAATTAAGTAAGTGAGATACTCTCATAATACTGTAAGATCTTCCTGTATTTCACCCTGTGGCAGAATTCTCACTAACATATCAGCCACTGAGGTTCCACTTTTCAAAGTAAATCCAATACAGAAGTGAGTAGCCCTCTAGGCAGATTTTTGCTATTAAAATAGCATTTCTTTTACCTGTTAATATGAATCAGCAGATCCATGTGGTCTCTGTTCTAACCTTGTTTGAATGGCATCTTTAAACCTAGTGTTCTCCATTAGGCCTTGGACGAAGATCGATGGTGGGATGTTTGTGGGAATGTTTTATGTTATAGCCATGAGCTTATTTTACTCTTGCTAAAAGTTCATCCCTCCTCTTTTGTGTTTTGCATTATTCCAAACTGTTTAGCGCTCAGAGTCATGATGGAGTCAGGAGGTCTTATAAATTTTATAAGCTGATAACGAGACTGCTAATTTTTTCCTTACTCAGTCAAGATCTGTGGTACTCAAGATCAATCAATATATTTTGGCAATGAGGCAGAAAAATCTTATTCTTACAAAATAGTACATGAAGTAATTAAGATATACTACATTCAATATCAGCAAAATCAGATACCTAAGATAGCAGCCAATCTACCTAATGCTAGCATCAATACAGTGTATTTTAAGCTATCATAGCTGTTCTGATCACTACACAATAGATGCATTAGCCCAACTATGTGAGATTGTCACTTCTGAGAACTGCACCCTAGTCTCTCTTTTGAGCACTCAGGCCTAAAGACTCTGTGAGAGCATCACACGATGAAGCAGGCCTCTTGTTGTTGAGTTGGTGGATAAAACTGTGTCATAATCTCCAGTAACAAGAAAAACATGTTTTCCACAATAATCATGAATGAAGATATTGTGAAGATAAACCTCTGAGTAGGCTTTTTGCTTTTAGACAACATCCTTCTATCCTATCTCACCTCTTGTGGAAGAGAACTCTAGGTTTTCAGTCGCCAGCACAGGTACCTACAACAAGCCAAGTTTGCTGAGCTATGGTACCACAATATTGTTTCCAACGCTTACTTGCTTGCATGTGATCCTTACAACAGAAATTATGAAAGGGCAAACTTTTCACTGAAATATCTCAATACAATATTCACAATATGCCTCCCCTGCTTCCTTCCATAAATATCATGCTTCTGATCTGCTGTTTACTACAGGAGCTAAAATGAAATTTGGAACAAAAGAAACTCCATAGAAGCAGCAAGGCGAAATAAATCAATGGGGCGTTAACAGGGCAGAATGGCCCCAGTGGAATCAGAAAAAGGACAACATTTTGCTATTCAATTAGGAAAGAAAGTTCAAATGCTTATAAGAAAGAGTGTGTGATAGAAATTGTATCTTATCTTGCTTGAAACCATATAATGGTAAGCAAGCAATTGGGAGGATACCCATGAATATCTAAGAGTAGCAATGAATAGCAAGTTGATGGAGGTCATAATCTGCCAACCCTTCAAACTGTCTACTGATAATTTGCTTCAGTCAGCACCATGTTACACCCCAATAAATGGTAACAGTGAAAGAATTAAGAGTTTGTTCGGGGGAAAATTGGGCATATTTTGAATGTGACCGGGGGTGGTGGTGGTTCTATCAGGTGGTATGAATGGATAGAAATAAATAAAAAAAGAGAGTAAGTTATTGACCCATCTGGATACCCAAATGCTGAGAATGTTATTTCTGATGAGCATCTGTTTAGAAAAAAGTTCCCGTTGCTTTAAATACATGGTTTAAACATGTCTATTCATACACACCTATGGAGAAAGAATACGTTGAAAAACATGATCAATATGATTGTTTCTGGTAAAAGATACACGTGCAATGGTCAGTTCTTGACATGAGATAAGTCATTATTTGGAAGGGCCATGAAAAAAAAATGACATGGATGGAAAGGACAGATATAAGAGAAACAAGAATAAAAGTAAGATGATTGCCAAAAGAAAAAGTGAGGGGTCTTGAATGGAAACGTGTCAGAAAACAGAGAAACCTCCTAACAGATGGAATGCAAAATGAACCTAAGAAAAGACAATACAGATGCTCTTTTGGAACAAAGTATTCAGAATTATAGTATAAAGTATGCATTGCAGTACATGATGCAATAAAGAATATGGACATGAAAATGAATCAGTGGTATGTTAAATCATTTTCTTAATCCATTCTGTACAACATTAGCATTATTAAATATTAAGTAAGAATCAGACTCATCGCCTTCAGGATTACCACAATGACTGTTCATCCCCCCAGCCCAATAAATATAGCAATGATTTGGGGAGTATTTCTTAGAATGGTGTGGTTTATTGATCATTTTATACATCATTTCAATTGTATCAAACATTTAGAATTATGCTTATCCAGCCACCATACCTGACTTTACACCCCATGACTTTGCAGTGGAAGTCACAGCAATAATTAGGTTACACAAAGCATTTCCTCTGCTATTCATTTTCTTCAGATCAGGTGCCTTTGCATTCCATTCATCTTCCAAATCCTAAGGAATGAACATTTTCAATAGTAACTACAATTAACATTTGGAGAGAACATATTTACATTCTAAAGGACTTAATATGACTAGATCTGCCTTTCTCATATCTTGTTTTATCCATTATGATTCCTGTCATATCATGCCTCATGTACAATCCATACTAAAGCATTAACCTTAAAAATATCAGAACTCAAACTTCCTTTGAAATTCTGCAGTGTTTGTTCAATACTCTGGAAGCTGGTGAGCAAAGGAGAAAGTGGCAGGGACATACAGGTAGTCCTTGACTTACAATAGTTCATTTAGTGACCATTCAAAGTTACAAAAGCACTGAAACAAGTGACTTATGACCACTTATGGCCGTTGTAGCATCCCCATGGTCATGTGATTTACATTTGGATGCTTGACAGTTGATTCACATGTATGATGGTTGTAGTGTTCAGGGATCATGTGATCCCCTTTTGCGACCTTCTGACAGGCAAAGTCAATGGGGAAACCAGATTCATTTTACAACTCTGTTACTAAATTTAACAGCTGCAGTGATTCACTCAACCAATGTGGCAACAAAGGCCAAAACAAAATCTACTTAACAAATTTCTCACTCAGCAACATAAATGTTGGGATCAATTGTGATCATAAGTCTAAGACTGTACACTACACCTTGTCCAACTTGTCTCTTAAAGCATAGCAGGATTTATTTTGACCACAACTCAGAATAGTTGGAAGGTCATATGTTTATTTCAGGTTGGAAATCACACATATTTTATCTATGCTTCCATTACACAAATAAACTTTTGTACATAATGAGTGGATCTCTCCTTTAATAATGCACAGGAAAATCCTTGCACATGCTACACAGGTTTAATCCATTCTGGCCCGCATTAAATGAGCGATGATAGTGTTTGTAGTCTCTCCAGTTCAGAGACCATTGTTTAATTAATGGACATAAAAATCCTTGTCTGGAAGTACTGCCTGTAAAGACAAATACATTTCATACCTTGGTGCTTTGCAAATGTTTCTTTAAGCTATCAGTATTTAAAGAGGGCTGTATAGGGGGAATCCTTTCTATCGTTTCGTCTATCCATTTCTTCAGAGACTCAACATAACCCCTGAATGCATCAATTTGTTGTTGGCAAGAGGACACATCCTTCTCTCTATAAAATTAGAAACAGAAAGAATGAATTGGGGAAGTTACGCCCTCTCTGACCTCAGAATTAAATATGTAGTACTTTTCTAAGTTAAACCAATTATAAAAGTTGTATTCAGAGTGCTGATATATATTGAAATAGTTTGATAAAGTTAAGAAACAACTGGGACAAAAAACTTCTTGAGACTCCATCTGTTCACACAGAGACTGGCAAAAGGTTCTACTGATATCCAGATCTTGAGCCCTTAAAAATGTTTATCCTCACCTTGAATTGCACATGGAAGGAAACTGGCAACTAGTGTAACTGTCACACCAGAGGTATAACATAGGCATATCACATTGTTGCATCAGTAACTACTGAACTGCTGCATTCTGGACCATTTGCAGCTTCTACATAATATTCACAGGCAGCCCCACTCACCCCCCACCCCCCAAGTGCATTGCAGTAATCAAAGCAGGATGAGATCCAGGCATGATCCAACGATGACCATAGAGGATCATCGCAGTATTATCCTCTTCCCAAAAGAAGCACTCACAATTGCTTGAACCCATCCTCCTCTTAACTTTCCAAAGCTATCACCAATCAGGAAAGAAGAAAAAGCAAAGTATAGGGGACAGAAGTGAAGTTATAAAGAATTATGCCCGCTTAAGACCAATAGGCTCAAACTCTTACTAGAAACTAAACTAACTAAACCCAGTAACAGTTTGACAGCCTTGCTGTTGTCACGTAATCATTGTCTTCCATCTCCATTCTAAAATTCAACGACTATACTCACTTTTCTTGCATCATCTCTTCTATTTCCCTGAATTTCTTTGACAAGGCATTTACTTTTTCTAACACTAATGACTTGTCTCCTGGTAGAGCATGAGGAGAAAGTTCTTCAATGAGGTGTTGCAAAACTTCAAGATCTTTCTTCTGCTCCATCAATTCTGTGTTGGTTTCCTGTAAAATGAAGAAAGAACGAAACTGCTTTATACCTCACTGGATAACCCTAAGATTCAACATTTATTCCTTGAACTTAACAGCTTCCATTATCATTTTAGAGCGGATGGTTACTTCACAATTGTGCTTACTCGGTAAAGGTCAGAACAGCACTTCACAAGATTGAAAAATACACTGTACCTGCACACAAAGGAACATTTCAGCAACATCCTTTCCAGGAATATCAGCCTCATTGAGGGCTTGAGTTTTCTTGTCGAAGAATGACTGAAGTTTATCAGACAGACATTCAAACAACTCTACACTGGTCTTCAACTTCTCCATGTCTTCTAGTCTTTTCTTATGTTTATGGTGAGCATTGCAAAACCTCTGGGAAAGCTCATTCATTTTAGCTTCTAAAGAAGATGCGGTTGAGGGATCTGCAGTTTCCATGAATTTCTTCATTTTTTCTTTCATGGCATTTAGGCTGCTCTGACGGCCTACAATGTCTTGTTCTAGTGCCTGAAATAAAATTGTTTCAGAAAATGTCCAAGATAACGTGTGTGTGTGTGAGTGTTATCTATTATGCATAAAAGGTGATTGCCAGCACAAATGACTAACTGATTTCTAAAGTTATCTACTTAAGCAGTTCAGTGCACATTTAGGTGTGAAAAAAGAGAGTTGTCACTTAAGGATGTTGATAAAGTACATCTTTGCTTTTGTTCATCAACTGATAGCCCCCATGTGGAGATTATGTTAGCATATTCATACTAAAGGATTTGCATAGAAATATCTCACTTTGAGATATTTGTCAGCCTATTATCAGAACGTACATGTACTATGAGCCCTAAAGAAAGTAACTGGGTGGCCTCAAATAATAACTATAGTTTCCCGAAAAAATAGCTTGTTTAATAATCCACACTATCCTAGTTCACACACAAGGTTAAATCATAAACCATGACTAATCATCTGCAAATTCCTGGAATCACAAATCACAGGAAGACAAAATCAAACAAACTGTACTATGGCTTGATACTAGCCAGTTCTGAAGCACACTTGATTCTCCTTTGATTACCATGCTATTCAAATCATTCTCTTCTCTTAGAATTAAGTTTCTCCTATTAGAGAAAGAACTGATTCAATTAAAGCTCTACTTACCATATTTTTGCTAATGACATCTTCAATAGCAGCTGAGTTTAAAGGCACTTGACCGTGCATCTCAAGATTCTTCTCAACACCATTCATCCAATCTAGCATTTCATCTAATCCATCCTGAACACTTAATGAACGAGTCAACGTTATTTGGAGCTTTTCATTACGATTATTCACTGCTTTGGATAACTGATTATATTTATCTACAATAGTGTCTGAAAAGAAAAAAAAGGGTCTGATGGATTGGGGCAGTAGATAAATCATATACTCATACACACACATATATAAAACACATAGACAAATGCAAACATAGTTCATGCTGGTGAACCTTATAATAGAAGGGGCTATCTTCTATAGAATTATATCCTACAGTCCATCTTCTATAAAATTCTATTATCCAGCAAAACTTAATTCTAAAAGGAAATTTGCCAATCTGAATGTGGCTTCTAAATGTCCTTTAGTAATAAGATCAAACTACAGAAGTCTTCAAGAAGAAATCTGTATGTAAACTTTGTTTATCATAGTCAGAATACAAGCTTAAAATTGAAATGGCTTATCTTATAAGTTTCCATTTCCCTGCCATAGACAGCCACAGCCTGAATGTTGTGCTATTTCTTAGATCCATAGTACAGGATCCCATCTTGCATTTATTTTCACAATCAGGATTTCGAGAGTGTCAGATTTGTTCCAGATTTGACTCTAAAAGTACCTCAGAAACATAAGATATTTGGCTAAACTCATTTGTCAGTTAACAAAAGGGGTTAAACTGTTTTTCCTTTTCCAACTATGTTTTTTTTAGTTTGTAAAAGATTCATCTGATTTAAATGAAAATTCTTTTCTCTCTTATTTATTTATCCACAATAACTGGTTTTCCTATATTCATTTTTTCCATTTATGTCTAGGAAATTGGTAAAATACCAAAAACAATGGTTCCTTGGAGACAATCATAATATGGATTATGGATATTTTGAATCCATAACATGAAATATGGGTGAAGTTTCACATTAGTCACTTTGACAATATATTTCCAGGGATTTGAGAAAATATGATTCATATTATTCCAGATGTATATCTAGAAATGAAGCACCTGAGATTTGCAGATAACCCTGGTAGGTCCACCCTGTTAAAAACTACCTAAATGTAGCAATCCTAAGGAAGCAGTGCTAAAGCGAAAAGACTACCATTTTAAAAAAAGAGGATTTCACCAAATGTTTTTGAAACTTCCATGAGGATCATTTCCATAATCTCTCTAAATTACCTCACATCTTCATAATGAAGATTGGTAGATGAAATGGGCTTTTATGAATTACATCTCCCAATATGCAATATTCATTTTTCTATGACATTACAGACTATCTTTTGCCCACTTTTATGCAGCATAATTAAGCATGGGTAATAGAATAATAGACATAAAAAGATTAGATGGCAAAATAGACTTATAGAAATTTATTAGCATTAAGTACTGCAAGGCAAAAAAAAAATAGCAATTATGTTGACTAGGAGCTATGTTAAACAGATTTCACATAATCTAGGATTTAAAATAAAAAAAGTTAAGCCTTAAGTTAGCATGCCCAGTTTTCTCTTACATCTTTAGGTCTTTATTCAAGAGTTGCAGTAATCCGTATAGTTTGTTAGACAAGACCAGTTATAATTTTTAAAGAAATGCAGAAACTTCACATATCACCTTCTCTAGATTCTAGGGTTTTAATTTATTGAAATAACAGGGTCAGCCCTAGACCCAAATTTAATTTAACCAGTTATTGACCACACATTTCTTGGTAACAGTCTCTCTATACATTTTGAATTAAGTCACTGAAATTCATAATTCCCTAATTTAATTTTAGGTATGCCCAGCTAATGCTTGAATGCACTATAAATACATTTTTCCATTTCTTTTCTGCTTAAAATATGAACCAAAATTCTACATGTGCCTGGCTAGTTTTCATGTTCACTAGGCATGTACAGAAGTTCTTTAGATGTAACCTGCTCTTTCAGTGGAAATCTGAAAAGTTTGTTTTCTTTGTTTGTTTGGTAAACAGCTTTTATCTTGCTAAATTCTCTGGTTTTTTTTCTTACAGATGTCTTACATCTGGCTGAAAGATATGACTTGTGTTATATAGCCAAGGACACATTTTGATGTAGAGCAGATGCTCTTTCATAATGTCATAAATAAATGTGGAAGGTCATTGTAACCTTCATATAATTTACTCTTGTATACTTTCTGTCCTTCATCTCAGCCCCAGCGCTCCATTTGCACTTCAAACTGGTTTATACATACACACAAAAGTCAGAAAGTTAGCATGAATCAGCATTTTAAAAAATGATCTGCTACAATCAGATGCGATTTAAAAATATTAGTGCACAATTGAGCCAAATTGAAGCACTATTAAATCCCATGATTTCATATTAAACAATAGCTCTCCCCCCCCTCTAAATTTGAATAAAACCTGGACCATTATTTACTATCCGTAGATTGTATGCATCAAATCTGAGGAGCTGGATCACAAATTTGGCTCAGAACTAAAGAACAAAGGTAGAAATAGATGAGTCAAGGAAGGTGGGAGTCACAAAGAGCAGATTATCCCCAAATGTGAGCAATGGAAGAAGAAAACTGAAGAGGCTGTGACTCATCTTACCCAGTGTTTGCTGGATTTCATCTTTGTCTGGCAATAATTCTCCCCGGGTGTCAAAGAGCACTTCGGCTGCTTTTTTCAATTTTTCTACTGCAACCTGATGACTAGATACTTGTCCTTGAAGCACCTATAAAATTGTACCATTTAATCCATTTATAACTTATTCAAGAATATCTGGTTTAGTCATTGGGTATCATGTTCGACAAAACATGAACTCTGGGTCTGGTGCAATACAAGAAATTAATTTTAATTTTGATTCGAGAAAAGCACAGTCCTATGTAGCATGTTGCTAATTGCACTCTTATTTAATTCCATGAGGTCAGAAGAGTATTTTTTTCTCTGTGACATATTTGTCTCTTTCCTTACCCGGGCTTTTGGTACAGTCACCTCAAACCATGAATGAGGAGCTGAATAATCTGTGATGCAAATTTTCAGTTCAATAATAGACCCATTTTGTTCATTATGTGCAATACTATAACGACAAGAGGACAACTAGAATGTCAAGCACTTCACCAACATAAGTGAATTTGTTGTCCACTGGCACATACTTCATGCTTCATCTTAATACCATGTTAACACACTCTTCTTCACTGGGAAAAATATTTATTATTTCAAAACTACAGCCTGCTAGGAGAGATGTCACTTGGAACAAAAAAGAGACAGGCTGCAACAGAACATCTCTCTCACTTATCTTTCTCTGAACATTTCGCTTTATGACACATGCTTTATGTCACCTTTATCTTTATTGAAGCTGTATTCTTGTTTTATTTCTTTGGACTTTCCCATAGCTGTGCCTTGATTTATTATTTTGCTATTTTCAGTTTCAGTAATGTCTTGACTTTGTTGCATTAAGATGTATTTATTTTTCATTATTGCAACAATAATCACTTTTCCCATGAGGGCTGAGGCAGGTGTTGCTTTGCTTTTTAAGGAAAGCTTTAGAGAATACTAGAAACAAATCTAGGACCTTGGGGAATGAAGAGTATTTTGAACACTTAATCTTGGTAAAAGGATTATCCTATTCATGCAGCCAAGGTCACTGTCTTGGGTCACTGTCTCGGGGGATTACTAAGTAGTTGTATCAGTAGCTTTGGCTTACTTAAATGACAGACTCAAGTACGTATTTTGTGTATGCTTTCCCTAATATCACTTTCTTAACACGTTTTCGTTAATATAAACACTTGAAAAAATTGAAGTATTGAAAGGCATTTGTATTTAGGCTATCATATTTTTTAAAAAAATGATCTTGTAATCCCTTGCATCGGGGTGGAGTCGGGTGACAGAACACAGCTGGAGAGTTTACTGGCCGGATGCCGTTCCCTACTCCTTTGTGGGGTTCGCATCAGACAATTACTTATTGAGCCCAAAGAGAGAAATATCTGCCACTATCTAGGATCCAACTCACAGCCTCCTGACTGTGAGGCGAGAGCTCCACCTTTAGGCCACCACACTGCTCATTCAGGCTATCAAATAGTTTCAGGAAAATCTGCATTGGGCAAACTGCATTAAAATATGGAGTGTTTTCTTTACTTTACTTTGTAATCTGCCCTGGCTTTAATGCCTTTAACCTAGCACAAGATTTACCTTGGTTTCTTCTAGCTGCCTTTGAAGATTTTTCGGATCCCCAGCAATTGCCTCAGATAGTTGCTTATTCACAGCTTCTTCACAGTCTTGGAGTCCGGAACGAAGCCCAGATGCAGCGTCTTTGTAATTTTGGTATTTATCTACCAGATCTTTGAGATTATTTCCAAAAATACTACACTAGAAGGACGTAGAATAGAAAACAGCATTTAACAAGAGAAATCATTTTTTAATTATATTTGTAGTTCATAGTAGGAATTTCTTCTTGTATGTACAGCCCCTTGCAACTAGGCCAGCGATAGCTAACTTTTTCGGTATCGAGTGCCCAAAGCATGCGTGCATCCCCAAAGTGCAAGGTGTGCACGTCTCCCACATGTGCGTACGTGTCCCTGCACATGCATCCCCTGCATGCACGTGCGTCCCCCGCACCTGCCCCCCGCCCCCTGCATGTGCCCTGCCCCCCAGCACATGCATGGCAGAGACCCGAAGACCAGCTGGCCAGCAGGAGGCACGTGTGCCCACAGAGAGGGCTCTGAGTGCCACCTCAAGGCCTCACCATCATGGCCGTAGGCATTCATTCCGTTCTGATTTTGTCAGAAACTGTTCCATCAATGGATAAAACTTATAAAACAATAAAACTTTATTGTACTTAATTTTGATATATGGCCTTTTCACATTTCTATTGCAATAAATAAACACATGGACATAAACACACAGTGGTAAGATAGATGGGAACTAGGAAATCAGATCAAGAAAATACTTGTGGCTGTTTCACCAGGAAATGCAAAAAACTGATGACAAATTGTTTAGGTGTTTATTCTTATTGTAATCCCATTGGCTGCATCTACATAATATAATTAGCGCATCAATAAATTTCATGTCTATATTTCCACAAAATGCTAATGATTTTATAATATTACAAATTTCTACAGTACAGTAGAAATTTCCTCTTATTCACTGTTTTATCAGCTTAGTAGGAAATTGGTTTTGAAAATATTGGCATATAGCATTTTCCTTTAATGAAGATAAAGGTAATAATTTAAGGGAAGTGTGATACTTCCCTGTGTATGCATTGGAAGAGTATTCATTGGAAGAATCTATGTTTTAGAAGTTTTCTCCTCATTCTTTCATTTTTTTTCTCTTCTGACTACCCAGCGATTTTTATTAATACGCTTAGCACCACCTAGTGGATAAATGCCAAACTATGTTAAAAAAAATTGTCTACGAAACTTAAGATTGTAGCAAAGTAATTAACACTGAACTTTCTATTCACTAGAAGAATTTTAAGGTTTAGAAGTGTGTGTTTAATGAATGCACTGTCTTAACGCAGAACTGTTTGGCCTCAATGCTGCCTAGCAGTATTTTAGCTCAGGCTAAAACAGTTGATTCACCTACATTGATTCATGTAGGTGAAGGCCAAATCATATAGAAGTTCATAGGTTAAAACTTGAATTATACCCAGAAACCTTGTGGAGAACAATCAAGGCCCAAAGCAAAGGGATAAAGTATACCTGGTGCGGAATAGGTACATAAATCATCAGGAGAAAAAAAACATTCATACAGATTTATGTATATATTCCCCACCCATTTTCAGCCTCATTTTCAGAAATGTCACTGGAACTTAGGTCCATTTGATCACTTATCATTCAAAATGACAAAACCCTGAAAAAAAGTTGCTTACAATTGGACCTTGCAGCACTGACAACCTATTGCTGCATTCTCATGAGGCCACATGATCAAAATTTGGGCATTTGGCAATGGGCATGTATTTATTATGTTTGTACCTTCCCAGGGTCACATGATTGCCATTTGAGACGTTCCAAGACAGCTTCTGACAAGAAAAGTTAATGGGAGAAGCTGGATTTGCTCAATGACATGATCCACTTAATGACCACCGTGACTTGCTAAAACAATGGGTAAAAGGTGATAAAATCAGGCATAGCCCAGCAATGAAAGTTTCAGTACCAATTATGGTTTGTTGAGGACTAGCTGTATATCAGCTAGTCACTTTCCCTCAGCCCAATCTGATATGTAAGGATAAAAAAAAAACACACACCAGGAGAGCCAGACTTGGAAAACCGTGAAGAAAGGTGAGATATAATGCAATAAATAAAAAAAAAAATCCCACTCTCATGCAATTCAATTTACCTTAGAGTAGAGATTCTTGAAGCGACTGGTTGCTCTATCCAGCTTATTCTGTACCTCCATGTAAGTTGATGAAGTATCCAGGCCTTCTTTCTCGTATCTGATGCCTTCCATTTTGTTGCAGGACTTAGCTGCCTCCAATACTCTCTGTCCAGCAATGGTAATAAACCGCAGATCCCCTTTGTGAGAAATGACGTCTTCAGAAAAGCTCTTCTGCCTTTGCAGTTTGATGAGGATGCCGCCGAAGTCAGAGGCTCCGATCTCCAGGTTCTCGAGTTCTTGCTCGGCCAGCTGCAGCCAATTTTCAAACTCGGAGTAATCCGCATCGAACTTCTCGAGCTCCTCCTGTAGCGAGCGTGTTAACTTCAGCTTCTGCTCAGATTCGGCCAACGCAGTCTCGTATTGCACCTTCAGCTGCTTTAAGTTCTTGTGGATTTTCTCTTTTTCCTCTGGCAAAAGATGGTGTCCTTGCTTCTCCAGCAGAGCCTGGGCAGATTGGGTTGCTACAATGACAGCTTGTTGCTGTGAAATAATTTTTTCATGTTGCGCCTGGGGAGAAACCCAGAGTGCCTGGAATTAGGCTTTTGCTCTGCAGCAGGATACCACTTTTAGTAATTCTCTATTCATAGGATATTGAAAATTACTTAGAATCAATAAATGATTCTTTACTATATGCTACCAAGGTGCTAATCTCATTTAATCTCCTATTGCCAAAATGGCCACAGGCAAACAACGTGTCAAAAAAATATTTATTGTAAACTATTTTTGTAATCCTACCTTTATTACTTTTATAAGTACAGGTAGTCCTTGACATGCAGGTAGTCCTTGACTTACAACAGTTCATTTAGTGATGGTTCAAAGTTACAACGGTACTGAAAAAAGTGATTTATGACCATTTTTCACAATTCACTTGCAGCATCCCAATGATCATGTGATCAAAATCCAGACTCTTGGCAACTGGTTCATATAGATGACCGTTGCTATGTCCCATGGTCATGTGACCAATATTTGCAACCTTCTGACAAGCAAAATGGGGAAACCATGGGTTACTAACTTAACTGCAATGATTCCCTTAGCAACTGTGGCAAGAAAGGTCGTAAAACGGGGCAAAACTCACTTTAGCAAATGTCTCACTTAACAACAGAAATTTTGGGCTCAATTATGGTCACAAGTCGAGGACTACCTGCAGTGAATATATAGTATATAATACTCCTTCCTGCTATTTTCCCCACAACAACAACTCTGGGAAGTGAGTTAGGCTGAGAGAGAATAACTGGCCCAAGGACATCCAGCCAGCTTTTATGCCTAAGACAGAACTAGAACTCACAATCTCCAACTTTCTATCCTGCTACCTTTAACATCACACTAAACCGACTCATCATACACATTTCATCATATATGCTTCTTGGACATACATGGAAGAACGCCTAATATTGAGGTTCGGGGATATTCTCCTGTTGACTTATAGGGGCACTGAGATTCCTATGTATGTATCCTGTTGTTATATTATGTTGGAAAGTACCACAAAGAGTTCTTTTCCACTTTCCTCTGACTCTCTTTCCTGTGACCTTTCTTTTCTTCGACCAAGGTAGAAATCAAAACCACCTCTTGGTTCCACTCTTGAACCTCGTGGGTATAATTTCAAATGAGAACTCTTTGAGCCTTGCAGTGCATCAAGAAAAAAGGCAGCACTTCCAATAGATTTAGGGGCTTAGAATGGTCCCAGCAATGAGGTTTGATTCAGTGGTGGGATGCTGCTGGTGTAACAACAGATTTGGTGATTGCTGCATGGGCGTGAACAGCTTTCCGAAAAAACTTACTGGTTATGTTACTACAGGGGAGTAGTAACCATGTGAATCAGCCGAGAGGATATAGGTAAGTACAGCGCAGGGGCAGGCAGGCAGGTGGGCCCACATGCTCATCAGAGTGAACTGGTTCATTGCCAGCTGATTGTCGGAGCTAGGGGTTCGCCCAAACCGAGAGAATCCCATCCCTGGTTTGATTCCACTACATATTGTTTTACACATTCTGGTCTCAGTTTTAAGCAGAGTCCAGAATGTATATTCATTTTGCTCCCTCCACATTTCCACTTTTCCCCTAGAAATGCAGTTACTAATAGGTGTATACATTACCTTAGCTTTCTGATATTTCATGTTGAGATTATCATCTGACAGTGTACGTTGTCCATCTACAAGAGTTTCATTCTGTTCTTGGGTTTCTAGCAAGTTGCCATTTACTTCATCTTCCCCTCCAATCAAATCCTCTCCATCTCCTTTAGGAAAATGAGTACCATTCTGTTTGATTGTTGGCTTGCATTTTGTATCTCTATGATCAGCATCCTTATCTACATTTGACAGCCAATCCAGAAGATTTTCTATCACATTTTTGCTCTCTTCAAGTTGTTGACGAGCTGCAACCTGAACAATTGAAGTACAAACCATCAATAGCTTGCTCAAAAATATTCACAGGTACATACACAAAATGTCCCCAATATATTATAGTAATTCAAATTCTGATTGACAATAAAAGAACTTTCTGGCTATCAAAACAATAAGTCTAAAAATGAATGTGAAAACAAAAACACTCTTCGATTTAAAAAAAATCTTGTTCACTGATTTTATGCTTTCTTTCATTCCTTAAAATATTCCCAGATTATTTGGACACAACAATGGTCAGATTATTTGGATACCAGCAGTAACAGCAATACACAGTAGTAGTCCTCATTTAACGATGGTAATTGGGACTGGAATTTTCAACGCTGCTGCATAACCAAGATGCTTAAAGGCAGCCATTCTGGTACTTTCACTTGCTGTTATTAAGCAAATTCTGTGCCCTTATTCAGTGCAATGCTATGTGTTTACCATTTGAAACCTCCTGCCAGTTTCCCCATTGACTTTGCTTGCCTGATGCTAGCAGTGAAGAACTCACAATGGTGATCGTTTGACTATGGGATATTGCAATGTTGTAATTGCAAACAGGTTGCCGAGCACGTGACTAGGGATGGTGCCTAAGTCCTAAGTATCACATATTCAACATCATCATAAATTCAACAAGTGGTTGTTAAGGGAGGATTATTTGTTTTTAGAAGCATTTGGCTACTTGGAAAAACCCATGGAAGGATAATTGCTCTATTCTGTTCTTAGAAAAATCAAGAAAATAACTGGAAAGCTACTATATTTAGAGAAGCCGCTGCTCTAAGGATGCATTGTGAAACTACACCACTTCTAAGCCTTCTGGAATGGTTTGGGATTTCTTTTTAAACTGTAGTTTGATGAATATATTTATAAACGAATATGGAAATCTAGATAGGTTTGATGAATAAATGAAAACATGTGCAAACATGAATGAATAACGATGATCAACTCTTTCATTTTTCAAATGATTTTTCTGAAATCTCTCACTCATATCAACAAGTACACATGTTAGGAATATAAGACACCTAACAGCTATTTGGGTTAGAAATATATAAACCAGGATAAACATTTTAAAACTGTTATCTTTAAGAAAATGCAAAACTGTAATTAGGTGTGTTGTTTTTTTTTCAAACGGCCATAAGATGGAGCTAGAAACCTGACTGATTTACTTGTGAATGACTTTGGATTGCTTATTTTGGACTTTGCTTAAACCTTTCTGGAAGTAAAAACCTACATTTACTGTACAGTGTACTGTGTGTGTATTATTCAAACACTTCTCTCAAATACGTCTCCCTGTATGCGCTCATTCTCCTAACAGGGAATTACCTCAACAACACACAACAGGGAATTATGAAGATAAATCATTTTGAAAGGAAAAGTAAATATTTGCCAAAGAACCTTTTCTGTTTCTTGTTTAATAGCTGTTGTCACAGCTTTATCCAACTCTTTTCTGGATTCCTCTGCCTTCTGGCTTAGCAGCAAACACTTGGTTTTTGCTTCATTCAGTTTCCTCTCAAGAGCAGTCTTATCTTCCAATGGCAGCTTTTCCCCATTCTCTTTCAAGAACATTTCTGTGTCTTTCACGATTTCTGCCAAGGCCTGTGTGTTTGCTTGCATATTTTTCTGCAATTCCTTGAAGAATACAAATCAGGATATCACAATAGTAATAAAAATCAGGAAACCATTTATTTTTTATTAATTAAATGTATTGACCAACCATCTAACCACAGGGCAACTCTATTCAATTTCCTTCCCCTTTTCTGGAATTTTGGAAGCATTTGGGGGAGATTTATTGGGGGAAAATAGAAACTGTAAGCCGTCTGGAAGATTAAAGGCACCTATTTAAATTCCTAAATCCCTGACTTCCTCAGTACAGGCTGTTCGTTTAAATGAGAATTTGCTGAATAATGCATCCATTTGGGGCTTATGTCACAGGCTTAGCAATAATCCATGGTTTGCATTCACAATGTTTTATTTTGCCCATTAAGTTAAAACCACCTTGGCCATGGCATGATTAAACATGAGAAGTCATTCCACTCAGTGCAAATTGGTCCTTGGTGAAATCCAGACTGTTTAGTTTGTTTGTTGCAGAGGTGGTATTCAGCAGGTTCTGAAGAAACGGTAGTGGAAATTTTGAGCAGTTTGGAGAACCGGTAAATACCACCTCTGACTGGCCCTGCCCCCACCTATTCTCTGCCTCCCGAGTCCCAGCTGATCGGCTGGGTCTTCTTTTGTTGCCCTGCACAGGAGAACTGGAGCTGGAAAGCAGATTAGTGGGGTGAGGAGGGAATGGGATTTTGCAGTAACCTTCCCCTGCCAGCCCACCAAGCCATGTCCACCAAACCACACCATGCCCACCAAGCCATGCCCACAGAACCGCTAGTAAAATTTTTGAATCGCACCACCTGGTTTGTTGATACTTAATAATTTACCTGTTGCCTGACTTGGTATTGCTGTAATTCAGTCTTGCTATCTTCAATCACAAGGGCCTCTTTGTGGCCGATGATCTGATTTTCAGTCTGTGTGAGTTGATCGCATATATTCTGTAATTTTTCTTGGAATTCCTGATGCTGATCCATCAAATCCTGTTTCGGAATAAGATCAAAGCTGCATAAAGGCACACGAAAGTTGTTGCGTAAGTTAATTTTCAAGCAACCACATTGCAAAAGCTTTCATTAGAAATTGTTTCCGAAAGTATGCTGTAAACATGATAGCAGTTGCACACAGTTTAAAGAAATGGAATATAAAAGGCATGGATAAACCTCACAAATGCTGTAAGTAAAGAGACCAGTTTGAGATGGAATCGCCCAGCAGAAGTCTGGCCATGCATTAGGCGTGTGAAAATCCAAATTTCTGTCTTGTTCAAAATCTGTAACACACAAGCATTAATTCTAAAAGAGGAATGTCAAAACCAATGTTAGTTGAAAACTGTTAGATAGTTGGTACATGTAAATGTTATCAGCATTGAGATTATGTATGTATTTTAAACACTACAAAAACACATGTGCAATAAGATTCATTGGCTCACTTATCCTACCCTCCCATTCTATGTATTTTTTTCACCTTTGTTATTTTAATAAAGTCCTAGCCTTTTTTAATATGAAGACTTCCACTCCTGGCCCTTAAACACTATCTCTTAATCTAGTTGGAGTTATTGCCTTTTCTATTAGCTCCATTTTGAAGAAGTCTTCTGACCAAGTGTCTATTTTTCATATACTAGTTGGTGGACATCTCCAGATGGGCAGCTTTGGATACAAAATAAGATCCCAACAATGTATCATTTCACCCATGAAAGAGTGAAAATTATTAAACTGTACAATGGTTTTCCCACATACAAAGGCATTGATGGTTTTGGTTGAACTTGACAGGAATTTAATCACCAAACTCCCCCTTTTTTTCTACATACTCAAACCTTAATTCCAATTTAGATCCACTGTTTGTGTATTATTGTGGCTTGTTTAAGTTTCATTTGAAGCCAAAACGTTCCTACATTGCAAACATTATTATTATGAAGAGTAAATTTAAATGATCATTAAACTTTTGATAACGCCTCTCTAGAATTCTGAAAGATAAACCCAGTATTCAGCAGCTTCAAAGTTTAGGTGGACTGTAATTTTGGCACTCTGTTGCTTTATCTATCTAATAAAAGTAAGCACAAGGCTACAGAAAGAAGCAAACCTGCTGATCAATAAGAATTTGAGCTGTTTGTAAGAGAGATTCAAAATGATCCACTTGAGATCTTATTTTTTCTTGCATTTCCTGGAAGTGTCGTTGTGTAGAATTTAAAAGCCTCAAGAGTTGCTTGCTTTGGTTTGGGGAAAGATCTTGGGCATGTTCAGAAATGAAGAACTGAATATCAAATGCTGTGGATTCCAGTTGCATTTTTCTACACCCAAGCTCTTTTTCTTGGTCCTGCAAATTAAGCAAAGAAAGCCAGATAATATTCTAAACAACAATATCAGGAATTAGAAAACCAGCATCATTAAATATGTATATGAACTTGTTTCAGATTTTATTTTGTTCATGAAATTGTCAAGAACTATTTAACCAAACCAACTGTTACCTAGATGTAATCTATTGCAACTCCTATCATCTTTAAAAGGTTATGTTTTATGATGATGAGGTTGTGGTCCAATTTACCTGGAAGGTATCTGCTTGGAGAAGATTGATTAAAAATTCTGGAATCAGAATTATATAAGACAAACAATTGGTACAGAAGTTCATCATATTTAGACTGATCATGCTGTATTTTCATAATCCAGAATCTATTAATCAATACTTTGTATATTGAAATTACTCAAAAATTTAAAAGATTTAGCATTTGATTGCATATGCTGAACATGGCTCAAATTCATTAACTCATCATACTTCATGGCACTTTTTGTCAAAGTTAGCAACTTTAAGATGTGACTGGGGAATTTTGGGAGTTTAAATCCAAATATCTTTATATTTCCAAGTTTGAAAAACATTGATCTACAGCCGGGTTGTCAAACTCATGGCCCACGAGCCAGATGTTTCATGCGCTGGACACGCCCACCCCCAGTTTAGCAAAGGGGGGGAAAGTCACAACACATCATGTGATGAAAATACGACTCCGCAAGTTTCACATCCCTGATCTACAGTATTAAACTCCACAAAAAGAATTGTAGTATCAGAAGCATTCATT
The DNA here is from genome assembly GCF_049901715.1 of Pseudonaja textilis. Classification (NCBI taxonomy): domain Eukaryota; kingdom Metazoa; phylum Chordata; class Lepidosauria; order Squamata; family Elapidae; genus Pseudonaja; species Pseudonaja textilis. Next base: position 122,688,697 of record NC_141990.1, on the reverse strand, counting down.
GCCATAAAAATAGTAAAGTTGTACCATCAGAGTCATATTTCTCATAATATTTGTGACACTTATTATAGAGTTAAAAAACTCCATACTGATAAAACTCCAATTGAAAATTGATACTTCAAATCTATTATATTTATCTTTGATTTTATTATTCAAGTTACGGATTTTAGAATCGTGAAGCTTTAACTATGCTAAGGCTATAGCTACTTTATTCTAAATAGTAACATATGGAAAATATAATAACTAATTTATTAAATGGTATCCTTAATATTTGTAGAGGTACACATTTGGTCCTACAATGAATTGTATAAATTATTTTTTACTGTAGAGCTTTACAGCTACTATAATAATTTAGTGCAATCATTACTGCTACCTATACAATATATACAAAATAACTAATTCAGGAATCATTGGTAACTTGAATCAATGATAAGTGAGAGTGATTCCAAGTTGTCATTTGCAATGTCCCATGTCTGGCAGCAGTGGAAGCTTGCTGTCTTTCTGCCTTAAACTCCTTCCTTTTCATATGTATGTGATGTCACAACACAAGTACAAAAACTATGGGGCTTGTATCACAAAGGTCCAATGTTGCTTCTATTATTCTATCCCACCATTCTCCCCCCAAAATAACTGTCTGGAACAGGGGTCTCCAACCTTGGCAACTTTAAGACCTGTGGACTTCAACTCCCCGAATTCGTCAGCCAGCTTGCTGGCTGAGGAAATCTGGGAGTTGAAGTCCACAGGTCTTAAAGTTGCCAAGGTTGGAGACTCCTGGTCTAGAAATACATGTAATTATCATTAACTACCAATTTCTATTTAGACCTGCCTGGTGGCGAAATAGGCAGGAAATAAATTTAATAAATAATAACTAATACTTGCCTTGGCTAACTGAAGCTTTTGCTTCACATCTTCCACATCACCAATATTCACCATCTTCAAATTATTCATCGTTTCACTTTTTTCAATGATCCAATCTGTGAACTCTTGAAGACTGACTAAAAGTTCCTCATGCAACACAGCAAGTTTGGCCTTTTAAAAAAGTGTTTAAAAGATATATTTTGCGAACAGCTTTTTCAGACTTAAGTAAGAAACCAGAGCATTCTTAGATTATAGCAAGCCAAAGCAAAACAAAATTGCTCTTATATTGTGCCTGAGTTTTGAAGATCTGCAAAAGTCATTTTATGTTATCAGTCCAGACACTATGAGGCCTCCCTTTTAATCCATAACAGTCTTCCCCTATTAGACACAATGGAGCTTAAGCAAATCTTTTTTATTTTATTTTATGTGGAGTAATGGAAAGGATATAGCTGGGAGAGGAACAGAAGAAATAAAAAAAGAGATGAAAGGGATAAAGTATATGTAGTCCTCGACTTAACAACACTTCATTTACTGACCAGTCAGAGTTACAAAGGCACTAAAAAAAGTGACTATGACTATTTTTCATACTTATGACCATTGCAGCAACCTCATGGTCATGTGATAATAATTCAGACAGTTGGCAACTGACTCATATTTATGACAGTTGTAGTGTTCTAGGGTCAGTGATGACTTTTATGACCTTCTGACAAGCAAAGTCATTGGGGAAGCCAGATTCATTTAACAACTTACCAACTGCAGTGATTCACTTTAGAACTGGACAAGAAATGACGTAAAATCATGCAAAATTCGATTAACAACTGTCTTGCTTAGCAATGGAAATTTTGGGCTCAATTGTGGCCGTAAGTTGAGGACTACCTGTACCTGAATTTAAAAGCAAGGTAATATCAATAAAACCATAAATTTGTCATCAAATATTTCATATGATTTTACTCTATTATATTTTAAACTGGGTATTATTTTAAGATAATGTTCCTGATCAGAGCTTGGGATTCATGTGAATTTTTAAAAAGTAATTAAGCAAGCAAGCAAGCAAGGAAAGTATGGAACATGAATTTACCATTTCAGAGTCTACAGCAAAGACTATTTGCTTTGCTCGGTTTGAAGACATTTCACAGACCACAGAGAATTTCCTCTCTAAGCATTTATAGCTTTCTTTTAGATCTTCCAGTTCCTGCTGTGCAGAATCATCTCTGGATTGTAATTTCAGAAAGTCTTCTGCCAACTTCATATCTTTTCGCAAGGTGACAGCAAACCGTGCAAGTCCTGATTCAAATGCCTATATGTATAAAAAATAAAGTACAATATATCGTAGTAATATGAAATGAGAATAAAAATAGATGAATTCTACTCTTCATTCTATTAATCAGAATGAATTATATTCTATCAGGTAAAAAATCAATTTGTATTGCTATCAGAAAAAAGGAATAATGAAATTGACTCCTGTGTAATATTACCACTCCTCCTCCTAAAAATTGTAACTTTACACATTAACCTTTCTTTACATGCAAATGATATAGTGCATAAACACATAATTCAAATGGTGAAGACCTGAACTGAAATCCTATCTCAGTCATATAAGTTTGTATCTGTAAGCCAGGTACATTGCTTAAATAAACAAACATTTCTATACTAATCCTACTTTTAATGAAAATCAATAATTTACCTCTAATTGCTCAAGTTGTACTTTTAGAGCTTCCAAGTCATTACTGATGGGCTGCAGATCATCTAAGAGAAATTTCATATCTTGGACTATTATCAAGTGCCTTCTCAGGTTCTCTGTGTACCAAGAACAGGGCTGCAGAGCACTGGGCAACTGGAAACATTATTGAACAACAGGTCATTTTAGCAAAACTATTTATAAAAGCAATTCATCCGCATTTATTATTACTCACATTAAAACAAACTCTTTACAACTGTAGTTTAAAAAAAGACTGGAGAATCAACTTAATTTTTTACCAGTGATCCTACAATGCTAACAACTTGAGAACATTTACGTTTCTTTATAGGGCATTTAAAGCAATTTCCTTCCAGTTTTGACATGTTTGATGAAATGGTACAGCCACTCAAACAAACAAAACATAAATACAACAGTGTAAAAGTTGCTGCTCACCGTGCTTGTTGCCACAGATCCTGGAAAAATTTCCTTCATTTCCAAGGCATGATCACAAAAGTGTTCTCCTGAATGGTATAGTTCCTTAGACTGATTTGTTTCCAACATAAAAGTGTTACTGCTTATAGCTGGGTTCTTTGAGCAGGCAACTGATTTTAATTCTGATACATCTTTAGTTCCATTTGGGTTGGGAAATAATTGGTCAAGCTGAGAAACTACTTTCACCTGACTCCTTTCAGTCTGGTCTTTGTCGCTGGTGATTCCATGTTTGCCATTGTTTTTATGATTAGAAGTATCTTGCTTCAGTATATCAAGGAGGAGATCAGGACTGCTATTATGAAGCCAAATACCTGGGGGAGGGTTGTGTTCATTTGCACTGATGCAAGGTGGATTGACCAAAACGGCTGTTTCGGCAACGTTGTTTTCATCTTTGTTATCAGATTGTTTAAACTGTTCCTGATGCATAGGATTAACAGTTTTAAATATGTTTTGCATTAAAGCCCTTGTGCCAGTATAACTTAAAAATTTATCTTCCTGATTGTAGTGAATGCAGAGATCGTCTATTCGGTTTTTAAGTGTATTTGGTAAGGTTTCATGCAATGTAGCAGGGACATTAGACAAGTGTATTTTCTGATCCTCTATTAAAGGAAAATCAGGCGGATGCGTTCCTTTTTGTGATAATTGCACATTGTTTTTGGTGGCTTTTTGTAAGAAAGTAGAATTATTATCTTGAATGTCCTCTACCTCATCATTTCTTTCACTACTGTGATTAACAAGTATTTCATGCATATTCTGTTTTGTACTAGGCCAGCTGTTACCCATAGTGCCTAAAATATCAAAAAAGGAGCCCACTGTTTGCAAATGTTCCTTACAACCCATTCCAACTTTGCTAATTACTTCTTCGGAAGTTTTATCTTCCATAATAGCAAAGCTCTCCGATTGGAGAGTTTCATGATATAATTTGGAATGTTCTTCTCTTCCTTTGGTGTCATTCATTTGAATAGGTTCTGGTGTATCTGATGTCAGAATCCGGAAACTTGGTTCTTCGGAATGCTGTTTTGTTTGGATTTTTTCAGCTTCCATTCCATTCTCTTTATTGCCTCTTTCAATTTCCAGGACGTTGGATGAAACTCCCCGTGTCAGCGCTAAGATATCCTTGGATTTGATATTTTGTGCACACTGCTTTAAGTAAGTAGCAAGGTCAACTACTTTATTATCATGGTCAATAGTTACGTCTGTAGCCAAGCCACTAGGTTGTACAAAGGATCTAGCTTCATTTGAAAACTGATCAAGACTAGCTTTCTCCTGACATGAGTGAATAGTTTCACAAGGGTTTTTAACACCCAATGAACAATTCTTTGTCAAGCTTCCATCTGATTCCTGGATACTATCTTCCCACAGAAGACATACTCCATTTTTATTCTGTTTCCCATCACCCATGGTATCATGTACTCCATGACTTTTCTTACAACTCAGAAATGACATTTCTTTTACATCATGCCTGATAGCCTCGTTGTGCTCAGAGAGCAAGGTGTTTTGAAGAACAGTGGCATTCTCAGAAGCCATAATTTGACAGTAGTGTGCTTCAAACTTTCTTTCTAAGAAAGGTTCTGAAACCTTTCCAGCATCTTTCTGGCTTTTATCTTTACTTTTATCACTGGTTATATTTTGACAGTCATCGACATTGTTTCTTTCAAAACAGAGTAAGCCATTTTTCAACTCTACTTGCAAGTTGTAGTCATGTTGAGTAAAGTTGTCTTCTGCTGTTTTTAGAAACTGCTCTTTCTTGTCCCCTAAACACTGGCTGCCAGTGCTTATACCCTGGCACTGTGAGTAATGCATTTCCATCACTTCCTCATTCTCATAATCGGTCTCATCAGATGTATAATAATCAAAGTCTACATAATCGTAACTATCAAAGTCATCTTCACTTTCCTTATCCTTATTGCCCAAGTAATTATCTACAGAAATGCTTTCTTCTTCAGTATTATCAGAATAATTTTCTTCTTCAGTACTACTTTGCTTTTGCCTATCTCGTTTTATTTCAGCTCCATCCAATTTTCTCAAGGAGGTAAAAACCTCATCTCTTTCTTTTTCCCTCCATTCTTTGTCTACATTTCCAGCCCCTTCTCCCTTCTCTTCTTGAACAGTGCCTCCACTGAATGGTTCCTTACTCACGGTTTCAGGTGTATCATCATTATCCAATTGACCAAAGCACAGAAAAATCTCCTCTTTCTCATACAGAAGATATTTTGATGCATCTTCTGTTGGTTTATCTATAGCAGTTTTAATACACTGTACATCATCACCTTCTTCTGGAATAATAATTCCCTTATCTGCAGAGGACCTACTCATATCAACTTCAGCCATATTATCAACAATATCATCACTATGATCATTATGTATGCTGCCATCTTTATGCTGAGCTATATCACAAAGGCCTAGACTATCTCTGTATTCATTACTACTTTCCGAAAGTGGAGTGATACGTTTTCTTTCATCCTGTGTTTCACAAGGCTTACTATTGCTGACTTCTAGAAGTGAGCTATTAACATTCACAGATGGCTCATTAAGTAATCTAAGATGGCTATCTATACTGACAGGTGAACCATCAAGAAATCCAGAACTGTTTTCTGCCAATGTTGTACCAATATTGCCTTCCACTGGAAGGCCAATGTGAGTGATAATATGATCCATCTGAAAGGGCTCAATGGATGTAATGTCACATTCAGATGGTGGAACTCTGAAAGACTTAGCACAACAATCATGCAAAGTTCTACTATCTATGTTACTCTCATTTATAGGTTTGTGATTTACATTAATATTGCTCTCCAGAGATTCATTTCGTTCTGTTTTAATCTGTTCCTGATTTAGAAAGGTGATGTTGTCTTTCAGAGGTGGATCATCCTTAGAAAAAGTATTTTCCATCAGAGATGTCCAATGGCTATTCATACAACTATCTAATAATAGGTTATCAGGAGTAGGCCCTCTAGGTTCCAAAGGAGATACACTGTAATTATTATTATGGGATACAGCAATGATGTTAGCATCAGACTGTAATATCCCTTTTTCATTACAAGCCCCTAATTCTTCCTGAGTAGGATCTTTTAAAGATATAAGTCCAGTTTTCACAGTGGTAAGTAAACTATTCTGCAAATTAACATTTTCTTCATCTTTTATTAATATAATTTCTTCATTATCCTGCAGAATGTGAGGTGGACATTCCTCGGTGTTGTTTGGTAGTTTTCTTCCATTAGTAAATGCTGAAGGATTATTTCTATCCAAAACATGATCTAATTTACCGAAAAGATTTTCCTTGCCACTCTCTTTTTCCCTGTCTGTCATGCATTTGCCAACTTCATTTCTGCTTAAAATAAGATGTCCTTGCAAATGCTTATCCGGGGACTCTTTTGCCTCATCAGCTTTACCACATGATTGGTTAACTAAATTCTGGTGAGCGTCTTGAAATCCCCCGCTGTTATTGTTACTAAGCATACTTTGGATACTTGTCTCTTGACCTAAAGCACTGCCAGTAACAGAGTTAAGTATTACATTTTTAGGCAGTTGCTCAAGATATGGACCCTCCCTGTTTTCAGGAGATTCACAAAATTGTTCTTCGGTTCCATCTGTAATGCATTCAGAGTTCTTGACATCCATTAACCAACTGACAGCCTCATTTAAGTCACCACAATGCAACAAAAGCCTCTGGCCTGTATTTGCATCCATATAACTGTTTATCATTAGGTAAGACATGAACAGCTTTTGATTCTGTTGGGAGTGGTGACTTGTGGTGTTCGGATGTTCAATGTCCTTTCTTTGTTCACTCTGTGTAGATGCATGGAATTCACAAAATGAGAAACATCCTGAAGCCCTTTTCAACGGGAATGGCACATTATCCCCGTTCGGCAATTCATCAGGAAGGGTAATGTTACTCAAAATGGATAAAATGTTACTATCTATAATTCCTTGCTGGGCTGCATTATTTAGGCTGATGACTTCAGAGGTTTCTGGAATATATAGTGCTGCTATTTTTTGCCTCCCATCTAGAATTTTGCTGGCCAGTTCATTAGAGATCATGCCTTGATGCAAAGATATAGATACAGGGAATATTTCGCCACTGTGTGGCCAAATGAGTCCTACAAAACCTTGCTGTGACTCTAACACCAGCAAGGCACAAGTAGAAGAGATCAGGTTGCACTGCACAGCTTCATCTACAGTCAAACGTTTCGGGGAGTTTGGTGATAGGATTCCACCTCTCTGAACTTGATGAGTCAAAAGAGCACAGCCAGTATCTTGATCTATAACTCCTTCCTTCATTGCTTCTTCGACAGTCATCCTGTGACCTGAATTGGGATTAATTAAGCCCCCAGAAAGTAGCTGAGCATCTAATAGCCTGAACATAGTCTCCTTCTCTATGAGTCCTTCATGAGCTGCCCTTGTAACAGTGACTTTCCTTCCACATTTTAGTGTTATTTTGCCTCTTTCTTGAAGAGCCACTGGTAAAAACCTTAAATTTGTTTCTTTGTGTATGACAGTTCTTTCAAGAAATTCCTCAAATGATAATTTTTCTGCAGTGTTGGGATCAATAAGGTCTCTAGATGTATCCTGGCTTTCTAGGATCTTAGCATATAGTGCTCCAGAAATCAGCTTCTTTTGGAAAGCTTTGTGCAAAGTTAATGGTTCTTCTGAGCCGGCTATTTTTAGATATCCTCCACAAAGCTGGATCTCAAGAATTTTAACAGCCAAAGATTCTGAAATGATTCCTTGCTCCAAAGCAGTCACAACCGGGATTGTGGTTGCACTTGGTTGAGAAATAACCTTCATAGCGTTCTGCAAATCTTGCAGTTCTGATGCAACTTGTTCATCAACAAGTTTAAGGACCTTTGCTTGTTCAAGATCAAAGTTCTTTCCCGGGGTAGATGAAATTAAACCAGATAAAATAATCTGCCTCTGAAGTAATTGGATTCCAGTGTCATAGTCAATAAGGCCTTTATAAATTGCCTGGAAGACTGAAAACGTATCTTCGGTAGTCTGATCAATGATGCCAGCTATGACTTTGTCTACCTAAGAATATAAAGATACATTTTTTTCAGTATCCAATAAATATTAAAACATGAAATCTCTGAATTTAAATACTTATCTGCAGACGACAATAAAAGTCATTTACTTACCAGATTTGGAGCAAGACTGTGAATGTTAGCAAGTCAATGCAGAAATGATCTATGTCAGTGATTCAACTGCACATGGTGCGATACATAATTGAGACACGGCATGCATCAGCAAACCAAAAGTTTATGTTCTGCACACATCAACAAGGTTAGTGGAATACAAGAGAGTCAATGATCATATAGCGAGTGAAAAAGACACGTTCCTGGAAGACAAACTGTCATGCCATCTATGTGGTTGTGAGAAGTTAAGGATATTCAGAAAATAGTGATACCAATAATCATGCTACTCATGTTTACAGCATACAGCACTTTTATGTTGACACCACTATAACCACCTAAATGCATTGCAATTGGTTTGCATTGAAAGCCATCAATTAGAAACATTTAATACACGTGATATTTTTTTCATATATATATTTTGCATGTATTAACTGACATTCTGTAATGCTTTTTACAGATCGTGATAGGCCTTAAGGTATTTATCTCACAATTAATGAGACTGCCCTTTCAAAAGTATGTAACCAGCTGAAATTTAATGATCTTTTGAAGTAAATATACAAAGTAAGAAGTATAATCTACCAATTTTTTGTACGGTGTCAGGATTCTGAAACATAGAATTTGTAAAAGATGGGTTCTAAAAAGAAAAGTAAGTGATGTATGATTTTTTTTGTTCTTAGTTCATGCAAGACACAGATTTAAAGATTTATTCATAAATGCATGACTATATTTTCCTTTCTATACATTGAGTTATAATTCCTATTACACAAAAATACTGAAAATTCTCATTTAGTCCTCATTTTGTCTGATGCATACAACTTAATGCAGGATTTTTTTTTTGAAAAAAGTATTAATATACAGTTCTATACCCATGCAGTAAGTAAGATTTAGACAATATGATTATATAGGTTTTAGGCTACCTTTGCATCCATGTTTTCATCTTCTATATTTCTTTCCTCCTCCAACTGTATCAAACCTTCATTGGATAAGAGTTTGGAACACTCTTGCAAGGACTTTATATGATTTTCCATTTCGTTTTTCTCCTCATTTGTCATTCTATAAAACAAATAAAAAATAGATTGCAATAGCATAGAATAAGCCATAATTCTGATAAATGTTGGCTTACCAACAACCTGAACATTAAGGTAGTTCACTAAAACATTCCTCTTCCCATAAGCAACAGAACAAAACCAGAAATAATTTACAATCTGAACTTGGGTTCCTAGATTCATCAACCAGAAACAAATCCTATTTAAATATTTTGCTTTGTAAAAGCAGCAATTTAGAAGACTATCTTGTTAGGTTTAAAACATTAGTACTGCTACATGAATAGTTTTCATTGCAGTAAGAATACCACTTTATGTCAGTAAATAAAACCTCATAGAAGAAATAATTACAGGATTCAAAAATGAATTTAGAAACAATATAGCTGCATATGGCTGCCTCTGAAAATAATGGTGAGCAATTTGATCTGGATTATTCATTTGTAACCTATCTTCCTGGATGAGACTTTGCATTAAATGTACACACTGTATTTTTTACTGTGCAGTGTTTTCACAAGTGAACTGCAAAATTCCATGGATAATCTAGGCCTGAAGTATTGTTTACAAAAAAAAGTAGTTTTCTGATGCTACATACTGTAGAGATGCACTGTGGCCAGTGTAATATTTCTGAATGTCATGCGGAAGACTGCAAGCTTGGTATTTGAAGATGGAGATTCATGCACTTCCATTGCAACACTTCACTAAAAACCATTTTACTTGTTTAGAGAAACTGGCATATTTTATTATTCTTCACAAGCAGCTACAAATAGCCATAGCCATGATACCACCACTTTCTAATTATTTATTTGATAAATAATACACCTATAAATAATCTACAAATAATATTCTATAAATAATAGAATCATTTGCTAAAGATGATGCACAACAGAATGCAAAAGGCTAACTTAAAAAAAAAACTACCATTAAAGCCAGCTCATAGCTTCCAATATGATGAGGAGAAAATAATCCCCCACTTCTTCAAGGAAAATTGAGAATGACTGAAGCTGGATTCAACAAAAATTGTATTTGAGAGAATGATCGATGCACCACACACTGAGTTATAACCAGGGGTGGGCTGCTGGGGGTTCACAGGGGTTCACGAGATCCTCTAGCTAAGATTCTGCAGTTTGGAGAACCCCCCAAATCCCACTCCTGGCTGGCCCCACCCACCCCTCCCCTCCCAGGAGTCCCCATGTGGCCCATTTTGGATACAGGTAAGTGCAGGTTGCATGTGGAGGCTCAAGAAGGGTGAAAAATGGGCCTTCCAGAAGTTTAGGAAGGCTGGAAACAGGCCCATTTCTGGCTCCCAGAGAGCTTCCGGAGCCTGAGGAGGCTGTTTTCACCCTCCTGGAGGCTCAAGGAAAGACTCCGGGGGCCAGGAAGGGCATAAATGCCCCCTCCCCATCGTGGTGCAGGAGATCATGCCCACTATGGCCACACCCACCCAATCGGGCAGAGAACCCATTGCTAAAAAAATTTAAGCCCACCCCTGATTATAATTCCCATTATTCTAAGATTTGAACAGATTGACGATTAAATCTAAGATCTGCTATTAAGATAATAATTTGTGGGTATAATGTAATTAGGATCAGGGGAAATTTATAAACAGGAGGGTTGCCAAAAAGTAGGCAGCCACAAGTTACACAATTACATCATAGTCATTAGAACCAATATCTTGGTTCCCTTGTAATCATAAGCAAGTACCAGCAGAAGGAAAGTCACAATGTCTATGAAGATTCTCAATCATCGAGGTTCTGAAGGAGCTTCTTGGATGAGAAGCGAAATGTTTTCAAGGGGAGAAAAACCAAGAAAGTCCAGTTGTCTTTGGGAAAAAAGCACCTTTGGTACAAGAAAGACCAAAGTTCCTTTTCAAATTAATTCAAACCCCTTTTCTTAAGTTTCAGAAATTATACCTGATTCGACATATCAAACGACTAAATGGTGTTACAAAGGTTGAAATAGCATCATTAAATTTCAAAATAAGTTTAACATACTTGTCACCATGTTTTGCTAAAAATATCTGTGTTCCTTGCAAAGCCTCTGATAGCTGTTCTTTCTTGGCTGATAATTCATCAGAAGAAATCTGAAAAATAAGAAAGCACATTCAAATAGCTACAAGGCTCTAATAATAGACTTCAAAATGTACTTTAAGCAATATATTTTAAGATTAAGCATAAAAAGATATGTATTTAAAGCATATTGGCATTTTGATAATAATACAGTATAGATTGCCATGCCTGCTTTGTCCCTGAATTAATGTATTGCTTTTGAATAAGTCAGATCATATTGTGTGTGTATATATATATATATACAAGCATACATATACACATACAAAAACTGTCACAAATGTGCTAAGATGGGCATTCTTGTATCTTTTTTTCTTGGGAACAGAGGCCAGGAACTTTAATCAAAACTTAGAACTGAAATATCCCAATGTATGCTTTGTTAGAAGAGCAATGACACAGCTAGTTTAATAGAAAAGAAAAACGGTATATGAAAACTAATATTAAATAAACATGTGCTAATTAGCCTCTACTTTCCCCCCTTAAACTGTACTGGGCTTTGCTTTAAGTAAGCCTTTGTTGTCAAGTGAGAACAGGCTGATTTATTTGTATTTCAGTTTTATTATTTTTATTATTTTATAATGATATTAAAGTGAATACACTCAATATTCCACCGATAGTTGAAGATAATTATGCATCTCAAAAGCTTATTTCTAGTTTTTGTTCTTGTTGTTTTGCATTAGCTGGAGGAATATATGTATCACCAGGCAGGATTTTTGTTTACCTGTTTGGGGGAGGTGGAATGCTGAAATTACTATGGCAAATTAGGATTCTGATATTTCATTTATGACTGATTCTAAGTCGAGTTCTAAATTATACCAATTATCAGTTCTTCTTAGTTGAAAACAAAGACTGTATTAACTTTGACAAATCTTTTCCTAAAATGGACTGGAGCCAAGTCAAAGACGTAATTATCAAACACCTTCAGACCTCGGACATATTAATAAACTTTTTTTAAAGGACAATCTACAACCTTCCCTTTGGGGTTCAACCCTGAGCTACACATATTCTTTTCTACTTGAATTTGCAGTTCATTGCTACTATGAGCCTACCTTGGACATACAGTATCATCGATAGCTTGAAAATGAATGGAAGAACATCAACATGAGCTAGAAGAACTTGTAGATCTGAATGACTAAGCTTTTATTTGCTATTCTCCAGTCTTATCTTTAATTCGCTTTTGCCTTATGAGACTGCCAGAAGCAAAATATTAGGTGAGATGCAATCTAAATGCAATTGAAAGTTTACGCAGTTCATAAGCTTTTCAAGTGTTCAAATTAATTTAAAATTATAGTAATCGCCAAACTGTTCTGAGCACTAAGTGGAATGTTTCATTTATTGTGAATGGACACTATCCATTAGGTTCCTACAGCAGTCATAAAAATATCTACTGAAGGAATACTTGCTGTAGTTCCAAATATTTTTTTTTATATAACCTAACAGTTCTACCAAAAGACCTAATATCGTCATATAAATAAAGGCTAAAACAGCCGACAGCCATCCACAATCCTTATTACTACTGAAAGTATTTCTTTGTAGGTGACATTCTGTCAGGAGATTAGATTCTTACTATCCTTATCCCGGAACATCACAGCATTTACTTCAGAAAGCTGTGAGACAGTCTGTCTGAAAGTAGGGGCAGAAGAACAGAGGGATATCTTTTTGTTAGCACTGGAAGTAGCTACACTTTTCTGTCTTCTAGAAAGTGACTGCCCTGAATGATCCAGGTGAGCTAATTAAGGCACTAAAATAGACTCTTTGGATTGCGCATAGTGACAATCCAGGGCTATTCTCACAGGCCATATTTTTTTTAAAGCCAGTTCCTTTTTCTTTTGTTTCTCTGAATGCTCCCAGGATTGAACTGTGTTTTGAAACTAAGATATAAGTATGAATATGAAAATATTCTCCTGATGGCTAATTCTGTCAGGTCTGCACTGAAGAGTCTGATATATGGAGCACAATGAATATGCCTTTCTATCAAAATATTTTAAGATACTCTGAAGGGAGAAATCAGCAGGGGAAGCAGCCACACAAAACAGATCATCATCTCTTTAATTACAGTGAATATCCATGACGACATTGCTTTGGATTTCTTAAAAGAAAAATATCGAGCTTACTTTCTTCTGACTAGAACTGATAAGATTTAAGAAAAAATTTGAATCCAAATTTATAAAATTTGCCTGTTACAGTAATATTCACTGAATGGATAGAAACTAGTTAAAAGCGTTCTACTCAGGCAATTTTTTTAAGTATATCTAGCAAAAATATATCTATGATGCTTCATTCTTGGTTGAGAAATATTTTCTGAGGGAAACTTAGAATTAATATGTTCAATTTATGTATTAGGTAAACATTTTAAATTTTAACAAAAGGAGGATATTTTAATTTACTGTAAATTAAACTTGAAGGAATTTTAGCAGAGTTCACACAACATACTATGCTATGATTTGTTTACCCAGATGTTGCTGAATAAACCAGAAGAAGCTAGGTTCACAGACCATACTCTACATATGAAATTGACTCTTTGGAGGTTATGCAACAGAAATCAGTAATGATAGATATGCGCTTCCTATCATTTTGTTGGCCCTATGAAAATACCATGGACTGATGAACCGTACTTTCAAATATAGTTCTTTACTAAGAGTGGCAATCTGATTCACATAACCAATCGGCCCTGCTTGGGATGGTTAAAAGACGACATGGATATTCAAAAATTCACATCTTTTTTTTTTTAAAGATGTCCCCACAAATCATCCAACTGGTTGGCCCTGACATTCTGGAGATGTAAGTTATTTTAGCAGTCATAACCCCTGTACACCTCATTCCAGATAGTTTTTTTTTTTTAAACGCAGCCAGATACCACTTGGAATTGAGCAGGCGCCTTCATGGCCCATTTCCAAAATTGTACATCGACAAACGGTAAGTACAAAGTAAGAAAACATTCTCTAAATGTTAATTACCTTATGGAATCGTTACAAGTTTATTCTTTGAGAAAACTGATTTATAAATCTAAATAATAGTGTATGTTTTATGAAAATTTGAAGCCAAAGGAGAATGTTATTGGGACTGATGCAGGGCATACAATGGATCTTGTCTGAGACCCTTCAGCTTGTTGGTATGAAGGAATGAAATAATGTTCACAAGCCACAGTTGACTCCTTAGTAGAACCACAGACATGCAAAAATCAAACATTACAGGTCCAGGCAGCTGTTTATTATACACACTGAAGCAATGATTTAATACCTGCTTCTTAAGAAAATCTGTTTTTTCAGCCCTTTCTCCACTGCCTTTGTTGAGGCTCCTGGTGATTTCTGTAACCCATTTCAGTAAGTCCCCAGTTTTTTCAACATGTTCTTTCTTTTCTTCTTCCATTGATTTCTGATGAACAATGAGCATTACAAATACAGAAATATTTAAAACTGCTGAACATTAAACAATAGGTACAGACCAAACATAACTATTCTGTTAAATAAACTTTATTTTTATCCCAGTTGCTGGTGTAAAATTATGTATGGATGGAGGGGGCGGTGGGGGAGATTAACATTTTAAAAAAATATCTACCGTTATTTGAAGACGTTTTTTTAAAAAAACAAGATAGTCATTTGATACATTTGAACACATTTGTTTGTAAAGAGCTGATTCAATGCGTACGACAGAAATCATTATTGTTCTAACAACGGGAAGGAAAACTGTTATTAAACCACAGCTTTTGAATTAATTATAAACCCACACCTGATATCATGAAGTTAGAGAGGTTACCACATTTCATTAATATAAAATACCTAAAACCCTTTCCCATAGACAAAATGTCATACAATTTTTATTCATCAGGCGATAATTGATTCACCAGAAAGGAACCCTAGTTTGACAGTTGTATAGCCATTTCCACTAATAATTTAAGGTTCCAATTAGAAGAAATGTAAAGACCAAGTGCCAAAATAAACAGAAAAAAAATCATTTTAATTGTTATAACAGGAGTATAAAACTGTCCTTAAATTTTTTGACTGACCAATCTTAAATGTTTAAACTAAGATATAGGGCTCAATGAATATAATTCATTATCAAATAGTTAAAATTGTACTACCTTGACAGACTTAGCTTAATAGAAATTTGCATCTGCTAACCTTTTTCATATATTTTTTCATATAATTTATCTATGAACCTCTGCAAGTTTATAATTCCATGTTTTACTATTCCCTAAAAATGGGCAGTAGTTATGAAGATCAGCATTTAAGTGTCATTATGAGAAACTCTACACACTTAGCGCTCTACTGTAGTTTGCTGGAAATCCTGAAATTCATGATTTTTTAATAACTTACACTGATTTGATTACAATGGAATATATCTTAAAAAAATAAATTTAAAAAATTCAGCTGGAATGGCAAAAAACAGATTAGAATGAAATGAAACATATAATTCATCTTGTTATAAGCTACTATTTTTATTTATAGAAAACAGCAACTGAAGCACAATCCAATCATAACTGAAGTACAGTTACATTATGAGAAAAATTAAGCATGAATTTAAATCTTCCACAGAAATTTGTAAAACATAGAAATATCTAGCTTTTATTGTGTTCTAAGGTTACAAGCATAGAGCAATACTAGATTTAGAGTATGCAAACAACCATCTATAAGCAAAACCAAAATGTGTTGCCAGGAATTGAGTGATTTTTTTTCCCTCCACCATGTTGTACAATTATATAAGTGGGAATTATTTCTATGATGTGGCAGTTTTGTTCCTTACCACAGAATGGAACTTAGTTCCAACAGAAGAGAATATTTGTAGCTCAAGATTGAACTGTGGAGTCCTTGGTGCAGAGTCTCTGAACTTGGTTGTAAACTTGCAAACATTCAACTACCCAATGAGGCAATGTCATCAGTGCTAGTGACTGTGGAGTAAGTTCCCTGTTTACTCTTAAAAATAATCTGTTGTTATGAAAATTTTGTCTCAAAAAATAGACGGCCAGGTTAGCTTAGTTACTGGGTAGAATAATAAAGCCTTGATATACCTGAGGTGATAAGCTCCGAAGCTTCTAGCAAGCGTAGTCCTGTATGGCAGTCAAAAATAGCTCCCTGGAGAGCTTCCTGATAGGTTAATTGCTTTTTTGTCTTAGGGCACATCAGGCTTTTTATGTAGAATTTATCATCTTGAGTTTTTGTGGCAGTAACGGCATCAATTAGGCCATTCTTGATGGCATCCTCCATTGACAATCTAGAATGAGATTTGGGATCTATCAACCCACCCGTCAAATGCTGATATTCCAAGCAGCGAGTGCCTACTTCTTTGTCTAGAAGGTTTTTATTTATTGCTTCGGTGACTGAGAGAATACTGTTTGATAAAGGGTGCCTAATGCCAGTGAAGACCAATTCACACTGCTGAAGGTGTTTAGCACATGCCTCATCAATTAACTCCCTTTGCAAGGCTTCAGCCAGTGGGTACCTCTTTCCAGTCAAGGGATCAATTATCCCTCCTGTGCAGATTTGAGCCTCCAGACACCTCAGCGCAGTGTTCCTGTCCACCAAGTTTTTGCGAGAAGCTTTTATAATAGATATTCTTTCATTTGTCTCAGGCAGCCAGACCCCGGCAATGGGACTATGGAGGTCAGTATGCGGCTTGGAATTGGTCAACAAAATGTCACCAAGCTCACTAGCTGCAAGATGCCCTTCCTTGTACTTACTGACTGAGAGTCTGTCTATTTTGCCAGCAATTAAGGCCTCATCAATATTGAACTGCAGCCCCGTTTTCAGGTCTGTCAGAACTAAGTAAGAATTTCCACTGGCATCAAAGCATGTGGACTCTTTCCACTGAAATTCCTGTCTAGATAGCTCAAGGTATGTACTTTTGTCTATCAGGGACTTTTTATATGCCTCATAGGAAGTCATTTCCGCACCCGTGTTGATGTCAACCACAGATACCTTATGAATCTTTTCTGCAGATGGAGTGCTTATTTTCCGCTCCCCAACCGGAAGCAGGAAGCATTTGCTAGCTACATCAAGCACACACAATTTCAGCAGGTCGTTATAATACATGGCTTGCCTGTTATTGGGATTCTCGAAGCTTTTTTTGTTACTGGAAGGTTCGTGTAAATATTTCAGCATTGTGTTATTCAGCAAGCCTAGCTCAACTGCAATCTCAGGAGGAATACGGACGCTTCTGACAGGGTCAATAACTCCCCCAGTGGCAATCTGAGCCTCAATAATGTTTTTGCCTTTTTGTCTTTCTAAAATTCTACTTTCCACTGCTTGGTAAACAGACAGCTTTTTCCCAGAAAACGGATAACCTAAAACTGCCTTTTCTGCCTCCAGAAGCCTAGTTTTCCATTCATAATCTACCAGTCCGCTGATGACTGATTCATCCACTGAGAATTTTTTACCAGTTATGGGATCAATGATGAAACCTGTGGCAACCTGGGCTTCTAACAATGCTAGAGCTGATGTTTTATCAATTACTCTTTGTTTAGCTGCAGAAGCAAGTGAGACTTTGTTTTTGCTAGCTTCTATGTACAGCCCAGCTACTGCAGTAGGCTTTGTTAAAAAAATCTCAAGGTCTTTTTGCACCTCAGCGATGGCCTTCTTCCCCATGTGGAGCTGTCCAGCTGTGGTCAAGTCTAGAAGCTTAACTTCAATCAACTGCCTGGCATTTACTTCCTCTCGGAGGCCTTGAAATTTTATCTTATCATATTCAGTAGGAATCTCCTTGGCTCGCTTCTCCTCTAAGGCAGTACTGCTCTTTGAAACATCTTCACTCCTAAACCCTTCTGATGCTCTGTATGCTCCCTCAAGAAGTCTTCCTTCATTACCAAATGTCTTGCCATTTTCTTGATTATATGTAGAAGCTTCAGCATGTACACCATACTGCTTGCTGTTCACTATCTGTAAACAGGAATTTTTTTTAACATTGTAAAGGATATTATATTTAGAGAGCAACATCATATATTACAGTAAGTGGGAGGTAGGAATGCAGAATACAAACAGCAAACAAGCATCGGCTAGTTTGTTAGTGCCGACAACACAGAAGCCGTAAGAGCAGGAAAGCTGAATGGAAACACAGAAAAACAATAGAAAAAGAAAGACTACACTTTGGTGCATACGATTTAAAAATTGCAACTGTGATCACTACTCCAGCTAATAGTAGGCGTCATGATCCAGAATAGTCAGACTGTAGCCAAAACTGCACATTGGTGTGTCCAAGGGAAAGTCATCTTTTACAAAGTTACAAAAAAATCTATTTAAAAAATCTAAAAGGACAAAAATACAAGCTTAGTGAAGGGTGAACGTGCCACACAATAGAAGTGACAAGTGGAAGAGAGGGAAAACATGCAGAGTTGGGGTGGGATTAGTAGGGAATCCTTTAGGAGGAGGGGGCATTTTTGTTGCAAATTTCATCATGTAGATATTGATTTGAATTGTGCATATTTATCTTTACAATAACATAAACATGTTGTTAGCCAGACATGTAGGCGGAAAGTACATCTAAATAAATATGTTTTTTCTACAGATCTGATGCCACCTTTTAAATAAATGGAGAACCTTCAGAAGAAGAAAAGAAAAGTGCTAAAGAATGCTTAAAGGCAGAAAGTACAACGAAGGCCATAAGTATCAAACTGTATGGTGTACCTCCAGTGGATGCAGTTGTTTCCCTAATCCCATTTCATAATTTTCTTCATGTCGTGAACTGAGGAATTTGCCATCTCTCAAATTATCTATTTCTGATAATCTTGTAGCAGGTTTGTTATCAATGCTGATTTCTAATTGTGTACTTGTTTGGGAAACATACTCCGAATATGATTGTTGGTTTACTCCACTTCCCAAAGGGTGAGTGATTCCAGACAGCTGTAATGGCTTTTCTCGTGACAATGAATCAGTGGAAACCATTTGCATTTTCTGAGCTAGTAGCTGTTCAGATTTACAACCTGAGCTGGTTATCTCAGTTTGCCTTCTCCTTAATAAAGGAGAAGTATTTGTACACACTTTACGTTGTTCAAAATCTCTCAGAGAGGCGTCTCCCAAGTAACCGTAGTCAAGTCCTTTCAATCCAAAGTCCAACTGAACATTCTTTTTGTTGATCTCATTCTGAAACAAGCGCAACTGATTGCAGTGCTCTCTTTTCTGCAGATCTATTTGGTGCTTCAGGTGTTCCATTGTTCGTTTCTGCATGTGGAATTCCTCTTCCAGCTTGCGGTACTTCTGCAAATGTTCCATTTCTGCATGTTTCCCTTGTTGTAGCTGATCACGGCATTTTTGGAGTCTGTTCTGCAAATCTTCAATCTGAATCTGATACATTCTGATGTTTTCTTGAGTCATGTGCTTCTCTTGCTGCAAAGTGATGCATTCCATCCTTATGCCTGAAATGTCATTTTCAGCAATGTTGTGCGATTCCAGGAGTTTATCAAATTTCTTCTTAAACTCTTCAGCAGAATGCTTATATTTAATCGACTCTTCCTGGAGCAATGCCATCTTTTTACGTGCCGTTTGCTCATCTAAAGTCTTCTGGTGGAAATCATCTTGCAGCTTCTTTATCTTATTGTTGAGTTCTTGAATATGAGCTTGTTGTTGCTGGATTTTCTGCTCATTCATTTTAATTTCCATAGTAAATGTACTCACCTGACTGTTTAGGTTTCTTAGCTCCATCTCAGTATTCATGTTGTAAGTGATATCCCTGTCACATTTCTGCTTATATTCATTAATTACATCTTTTGCATTGACTAACTCATCTTCTAATCTCTTGATTTTATCCAAGTGCTCTTGCTCAATTATGATCTGTTTGTGCAGCTCTTCATTTGTAACACGGAGCTGCTCCTTGAAGCTATCAACCAAAGCTTTTAATTCGTCATTTTTCCTGTCAATAATCTGTCTCTCCAGAACTATCCTCTCTGATTCAGTGTGCACTTCAGTCATCATAAGTTTGGTTTCACTATTCCACCTAGTAAGCTCCTCCACCTTTTGCTTTAATTTTTCTACCAAGTGATTACTGTCAGCTAAGTCATCTTTCAGTCTTTGAATAGTCAGCTGGCTCTCTTTTTCTTCTCTTGTTTTCTGAAGCAATTGCTCCTGCAGTTTTCTAAATTGCTCCTGCAGATTGCTTGCTTCCCCTTTACATGATATAGTTCTCTGTTCAGCTATCATTTTCTCTTGTTGAAGAGAGGCAATCTGTGAACGCAACTGCTGAGCAATAATTTCAATTTCTGTGTGTGTCCTTGTCAATTCCTCCAGCTCCCTCTTTAACTGTGCCTTTTCCTTCTGAAGCGACCTCAAGTCTTCTTGATAATTCATATTGATTCTTTTAAGTTCCATGGATTCTTGCATTACTTCTTCAGCTTTACCTGTGGCTTTCTGCAGCTGCTTGTCAAGTTCTTTTAGTTGTTCCAAGTAACCTTGCTCAACCAGTTCTTTCTGGTCCAACTCTATTTTAAGGCATCTGAGAGAATGATTGGCTTCATCTAGTTTTTCCTTTAATAAGCGAGCTTTTTCTTCAGAGGATGCATTCTGTAGCTCAAGTTCATGAAGTTCGTATTTTAAATCCTTAATTATTTTTTCAGACTTCTTGTTGGCCATAGTGAGTTCATCTACTATTTGTTGGAATTCCTCTATGTTCTTTATGTCTTGCTTTTCTCTGAAAATGTCTGAGCAAGTTTCTTTTCCTATTATAGTAATTTGCCTTCTGAAGTCAGTTATTTCTTTTTCTCTGAACTTGTTTTTCACTGAACTACCTTGCAGCTCGAGATCACGTTCCATTTCCTTAATTAGTTTCAGAAGCTTCTCTTCTTCGGCTGTTTTTTTCTTCAGCTCTTCCATTAAAGCCTTTTTTTGCTGCTCCAGATCCTGAAGACTTGTGTCTTTCCTTCTTAAATGTTCTTCAAAGGTTTTTCGAATCATGTTGCTTTCTTCTAGTTGAATTCTAAAAGCCCTAAGGTTTTCTTCAACGGCATTTCTTTGAACCTCAGCTTTCAAAGTGAGCTGTTTCACACGTTCTAACTCCTGTTCTGCAGCTTCTTTCTCTTTAAGGGCATCCTCTAACTCCATGGAAATTCGCTTCGCTTCTTGCTCTGCCTTAGCTTTCTGAAGACAAATCTCTTCCATTTTCTTCTGCTGCTTCTTTAATTCCCTTTCTGCATCTTCTTTGGCTTTTGGAAGTTCTTCCTCCAGCTGCAGCTTCTGTCTCCTTATCTCCTCTAGAGCCTTCTCAAGTTCACTTATTCTTGCCATAAGTTTCTTGTTCTCATTCAACACTGCCTTCTGCTGTTCTTCCAGATTAGAAAATTCCCCACGTACAAGGGCCTCCTTGTTTTTCAAGGTCTTAAAAGTAAAAGAAGAAAGAAGAAGATTACCGTTTGTTTTAATATAGCACTGAAATGTGTTGAAATGGTTAAAGCATGGTTGCAAATACTTACACTATTACCTACAGCATATTTCAGCAACACAGATTGCTGCCCACCACCACCACTGTCCCACTCAGAAAGACACCACAAGAGGAAAGAAAAAGCTGCAGTGAGGAGTCCACCAACTGATGTCCTCAAGAAGAATTCTCTGCTCATTCAGGACAAGAGCTGTTCAAGGATTGGAAGTTTCTGCCCCAAAGCAGACTTGCATGTGTCTGCTTGAAAGCTAAAGTGGAATAACTTCTCAGCAATACACATCATGCAAGGGGAAAAAAAGGCATTTCGGCATGTTAGGGTTAGTTGAATATGAAAAGAAATGTTTTAGTGCATAGGACAATTCTAGTTTCAATCTGAAAATACTCTCATAAACTTGATGGCCCAGAAAGCTGACTTAATTAGGGAATAAGCATATCTTCCTAGTATAAGAATCGTCATTTAAACCCATGTAGTAAATTTTTCTCATTTTTCCCCCTATCCAAATGAAAACAGGAGAACCTTATTCTAAAATTGTACTGCATTTTTTTCATACATCTGAGTATTTATATTTGTATCTATATTAAATTTATATTTCTGAAAGATAATTACACATTTTTTTTGGCATGATCTCTGTAGGTTAGTTGCCCATCTCTTAATTTTGATTTCATTTTCCCATCAAAGATTCTACTGATGTTTATTATTTTTATTTATTGCTTCTCTTTATTATTTTCTCGTGCTTTTTTTTTCACTCACAGCCAACAAGAGATTCAAAACCACCCCTACTCTGTCTAAAAAAAATTCTACAACTGTTTTGCTCAATATTACATATGGTGCAATGAATTAAGAAACCTTTACTTGCAATGTGACTTCATCCAGACTCCCCCAGACTAATACCATTTCCAAAGACTAAATAATTTGACCTTATTGCTAGCTGTATTGTCAATATGATGTGCTTCATCTGATATGTTCTCTTTTGGGAGTCACTTTCAAGCCACACATTTTAAAATGGAAAATGGCTGCTGCTATTTATTTCCGCAACTTCCAACCTTATAAATGAAATTATTTCCTATGCCAAATTATCCCCAAAAAGTGACAATGATATTTAAAATAGCAGTTTACTGACTGTCTAGGACAAATAAATATGAAGTATGCTAAAAAGTTTAGTGGATAATTCCTGTATATTCTTCTCACGATGACAATAAATAGTGTAACAGAATAAAAGAACTCTGATGAATTGGGCCAATCAGTTGTTTACAGAACAGTATTTGTTTTTCTGGAAGGTGATTAAGCAAACTCTTAAGTCAAACTAGACATTCTGACTTGTTAATGAAAGATTAGGTTTCTCACTACCTGACAGAACAATATGCGAAAAAGACAAATCATTAATTTCTTAACAATGCAATAAAATTTATTTTTAACATAACTTTACATAAAGGAGCTAATTTTATGAATTGCTCTGTACTTGGAAGATTTCTATGAAGACCCAACACCACAGAAAAGTGTTTTAGCAACTTATAGGTGAAAAGTAATCTTTAAATTAGGAAGTTTTAAAATCAGAATTATTAGAGAGCCAGTATGGCATACAAAGGCATATAATATGCATTTATTACACCAGTTTCACTACTACTGCCTATAAACAACATAAAGCTAATAAAGAAATTCTGATATAGACATTTTCACCTAAAGACGTAACTGCAAGTTTATTGTTCTACTTGTTTCTTTGATAATATCTATTGACTTACCTCTTCCTCCTCTAACCTTTTCAAAGAGTCACCAGCAAACTTTATATACTGAGTCATCAAGGTTACCAAGGCTGTGTAGCGTGTTCGTAAATCCATAAACTAAAATGAAACAGAGGAATAGCTGAAAAATATGACAAATAAAGAATGTAACTTCCATCATGATTTCTGAGAGAAAGGGAAGGTGTTTTGTGATAAAGCTGGAGAAATGTACTACATCTGTCAATCATAAGAAAACAGGCTTCAGGAGCCAATGTAACAAAGCTGTGGAATATAATTGCCTCCTATCTGTCTTGGGTGGCCTCAAGTAAATACTACAGATGATCTCAGAAATGAAAGATAAGGAATCATTGCATGATGACGATTAGCCTTGGTGGCACTTGGTGGTTAAAATGCAGTATTGAAAGTAACTGCCTGTAGCCTGGAGTTTGATCCTGATGGGCTGAAGGCCGATTCAGCTTTCAATTCTTTGGAGGTCAGTAAAATGAAGACCCAGATTGTTGGGGGCAATATGCAAGTAATGCTGATGTTGTAAAGTGCTTAGAGAATGCTGTGGGGTGGTATATAAGCCTAAACACTACTGCTATCATGGAATTTATTTCTTAATTCTTAAATCCTCATACTTTAAATCCTCATACTATTAGCTTTAGATATGCAATACAGCTTAGTAGCATTATCATTCAGTTCAGTGGAAAAGGAGATTTAAGATCTCAAAGGCATAACAGGCATTATTTGCATTAACTCATTTCTATATACCACCAATACATGGGATATCTCAAATAATGTTCCTGGTATTCATTTTCTAGGCTCTTCTAGACACTGCAAAAGAGGCTGTGCTGCAGGTACTCTATATTTAGTCATCTACTAAAGCACAGGACAGACTTCTTTTTAAAATCTGCATTGGCAAAACTCATATCATTACCACTGTGGATAAAGTTGAAAGAGGGACTATTTATATCCACCTTCTGTAGTTAACCACTGCATGTTTTACTGTTTTCTGGCCTTGTAATAAATGGATCTGTCCTGATGTGCTTAAGAACTGTATCTGGATTGCAGATATCAGAAGGGGCAAGTCAGCTTTCAGAAACTGGGGTGCTGAGTTAAGCCTCAAACGAGCTCTGGCCTTCTGGAGTTCATGCAACACACTTCCCCTCAACGTGAGTTAATTGTATGTCACAGAAACAACATAGTTAACTATTATTACAAAAATAAAACTATGACATACAGCAAAAGAAAGAACTATGCAAGTTAGACCCATCTCTTATTTCAGAACCAGTTTGGTGTAGTGGCAAAGATGCTAGACTAGAAACCAGGAGACTCTGAATCCTAGGCCTTCCATAGGCATGGAAGCTGGCTGGGTGGCCTTGGACCAATAATTCTTTCTCAGCCTGACCACTTCACTAGGTTATGGTTGTAGAGAAAACAGGAAGTGGGAAGTGACTTCAATTGAACAAAATAAAGATGCGGTATAAATCTTGATGAACTGTGTTCTTAATCATTTTGATGTCCTGACTCCAAGTTTCCTTACGGCTTAAATGTTAATGAATGACAAAATGATGAGCAGGAAGTGGCTATCTGCAATCTCATGTTGAAAAAAAACCCTGATCTTCCCTATATGTCAAAGACCTCACTGAGGGACAACGTCAGATGAACATCTTCAAAACATGCCCTGACGTTCGGCTGCTATGATAACTTCCTTCATCTGGCTTCCGTTTATGTTCTAATTAACTGGATACCACTTTTGTGTAACTTGGATGACGGCTCTCCTTTTTCCAATCTCTGTCATTTAGTGTTTTGTAATGTGAATTGCCCTGTGAAGGCTTGGTCTGAAAATAAATAAATAGCACATAAGTAACTGCTTAAACAAACAACTTACCTCTTGTATAATGAAGTCGGAAGAACTCTGCATCCTTCTACGTTTTACAGGTGATTTTTGCTGGGAATCAACCATGGCTCTGTATGTCATTGTTTGCAACTCATAATCCTACCAAAAAAAGAGAGGAGGTGGGTAGGGTATCCTATGTTCCATACTAAGGATTCTTCTAAGTGTATAAACACAGTTCATAACAAAAGACCGAGTATAGTAAAACCTGAACGTAGCAAGGGCTGAGCAGCCAGAGTTGAGGAAAAGCAGCTACTGTCACATCATTGCATATTGCTTTGGTAATATAAAAAAACACATTGACTTAGGATGAAGATGTCATCCTTGCAACACCAATGAAGATCCATATGCAGTGGGGATAGCAGTAATAACAGGAGAAAGTAGCCTCAAATTTCCAGGCAACAACTATGGCAAAAAGACAACCGAGACAGTTTAATGCATGTAGTTCCTGACTTATGCTACGATTGGGACTAGAATTTCCTTTGCTAAGTAAGATATAGTTGTTAAAAGTGAGTTGCATCTGGTTTTACAACTTTTGCCACTTTTGTTAAGAAAACCACTGCAGTTATTCAGTGAATCACATGGTGTTAAGTGTATCTGGCTTCTCCCACTGATTTTTGCTTGCCGGAAACTGGCTGGGAAAGTTGCCAATGGCAATCATATAACCCCAGGATGCAGCAATAAATACATGCTAGATGCTAAGCACCCGAATTTTGATCAAGTGATTTTTGGGGGTGTTGTGACGGTTATAAGTCACTTTTTTCAGTGACATAATTTCAAACAGTTGTTAAACAAATGGTTGCAAGTCAAGAACTACCTGTACACACAATTATTTTCACTTTGGTAAGTAAACACATACAAATACACCCCAAGGCAGTGTTCTAGGACCAACTCTCTTCATATTCTACATAAATGATCTCTGTGATCATATTAAGAGCAACTGCGTTCTCTTTGCTGATGATGTAAAGCTATTCAACACCACAGAAAATACTGCTATCCTTCAAAAAAAAAAAAGACTATGTATCAGAATGGTCAATCAAATTACAACTTCAAATCTCAACAAATAAATACTCTGTCTTACATATTGGCAAAAAAAAATAAATTACAAAATAAAATACAAGCTGAATAGTCAAGACCTTGTTGAGGACCTTGGAGTACTCGTCTCTAATGATCTAAGTGCTAGAGCCCACTGTAACTACATAGCCAAAAAGGCATTAAGAGTTGTTAACCTAATCCTACGTAGCTTTTTCTCTGGTAATATCACACTAATAACTAGAGCATACAAAATATTTGCTAGACTTGAATACAGCTCATCAGTCTGAAACCCATATCATGCATCTGATATTAACACAGTTGAGAAAGTCCAGAAATATTTCACAAGAAGAGTTCTCCACTCCTCTACTCGTTGCAGAATACCTTATGCCACCAGACTTGAAATTCTAGACCTAGAAAACCTAGAACTATGCCACCTTTGGTCCGATCTAAGTATAGTATATAAAATCATACATTGCAATGTCCTACCTGTCAATGAATACTTCAGCTTCAACTATAACAACACAAGAGCAAACAATAGATACAAACTCAAGGTTAACTGCACCAAACTTGATTGCAGGAAATACGACTTCAGCAACAGAGTGGTCAATGTTTGGAACTGTGGTTTCTTCCCCAAGCTCCAAAAACTTTAACCTTAGACTGTCTACTATTGACCTCACCCCTTTCCTAAGAGGCCTACAGGGGACATGCCTACCATCCCTGTCCTATTGTTTATTTTTGTTTTTATTATACATATCCATCTCATGTATTCATAACTATGTTTATACTTATACCTGTTATCTTTTAAGTGATTGACAAATCAAATAAATAAATAAAATAAAATAAATTTCAGGTTTACCTTCACTGCAGTTGAATACTGCTCTGAGTATTTCTGGCATTCATCTAGCTTGTTTTGTTTCATCTCTATTTCAGACACCAGCATCTGTAAAATCAGTAGTGGCACTCAATATACAACAATGCTTTACAAAAAATACTTCAATGTTCTAACCTCATCTTCCTAAAGAATTTAAGTAAACCAATAGAGAAAAACACTATGTTGCTTAGATCTACTGAATCTATTTCTTTCATCCGTTAAGAATTACATATGCTTTCCAACTATCTCAAATTATATGCTAGCAGTACAATACAGCATTTAAAATGAGACTGTTTTAAATGGTTGAAACGAACATTGCTATTTAGCTTAACTGGACTTTGAAAATGTGGGATAAGAAGAGTATTGAGGCCTTTGCTCTTTGGTTTTGGAGAAGACTCCTAAAACTGCCATGGACAGTCAAGAAAACAAAACAGGAGATCTTCAATCAAACCAACCCAGAGTTCTTACTTGAGGCACAAATGACCAGAATCAAATTATGCAGGAGACCTAGCAATCTGGAAAAGCTCTAAGGCTGGGAAAGATGGAAAGAGAAGAGAAGAGGAGGCATTCAGTTACAGTGAGGATAACAATGAATTCACTATGGGAAGACCTAAAAGACCAGGTTAGGAACAAATCTATGGGGTTGCTAGGAGTAAAAAGAGTAATTCAAAGGTGCAATGAAGCTGAATCATTAATTCAGTTGATTTAAGCGATATTATAGAACTTTTCATGATTGTACCTTCTGCTCATTTAGCTGTTGTGCCAGAGCTTTACTGTTCTTGGGTGGGTTTTCCTGAAATTTTTGCTGTGTTTCTTCAACTTGCTTAATCCAATTATCCAGTGCACCATAAGTATCTCTGTAGTACTTTAGAGATTTATTGATAGTCTCCAAGTCACGTAACCTATAGTTGACACAAGAGCCATTCAGAAATGAACAAATGGTTATTTTAATGCAGTAACTGCTTTTTATAAAGATGTAGCAATACTTGGCACATATTCTCCAGTTGTACAACACCTTAAGATAAATCATATTATTTTCTTCATGTAATAGATTGTTATTAACACAGGGCTGAAGCTGAGAATCTGTGCTTGCAGGAGTTCACTAGCAAATTCATGGCAAAAAAAAGATGCTGGTCAATTATCTTTCATTAAGTATTTTTCTCAGGATTAATATAGAAGAACTGCAAAACTAGTAAAACAAAATTTTGACATTTCAGTGAAAGCTTAGCTTCTCCAAGTGAGCTAACATTATCAAGAAATTATCTTTTCTCTGAGATATATACTAAAGAACAGGACTTCTTTCCATAAAGACTAAAATCAATATAGTGGTCCTTATTCTGTTTTTTGGGGGGTGGGGTGGGGTGGGTGGGCACGAGGCCTGCTTGTCCCTTGTTTGAAATGCCAGGCAGTAAACAACTTCAGATATAAACAGGTATGATCAAAGACACTTTAAAATTATCCTGCAGTTCTGAACCACTACCACTACCACTAGAGTGTGGAAACCAGAAATAAACAGTCAATATTTCTTCACGAGTTCCCTTAAATTCAGGTTCATTGTAGAAAACACTATTCTGTCAATTATATCATATTGTATTGCAAAAGAGTACATGCAAGTTTTATATACCTGTTTTCGAGGCAAAGATATAAAAAACACTGACTAAGGAAGAGTAGGCAATAATTAAATGTTATGCTAAATGCAACTGAATTAAAATTATAGGAATAATTCGTGGGGCTGTGCAGTGCTTTAGATTCAAAAGAGAAACTGATGCTACAGTGGGAGCAGGGACACTCATATAGCATCCATCTCCAACTCATCAGAGAAGCTGCATCTTTTCCCAGGATCATATGGCTGACCAGAAAAATAGATGTTTCATATAGGTACTACACTCATAAAAATTGCAGAAGCATTCATTACTGGGAAAAGCCACAAAACCACTATTGCTTGCAGTGATTTCCATTTCAGGGCCTCCAGACGGACTAATTCAGTCTAACTGTTTATTTTAGAATACAATTCATTTTGAAACCAACATTTCAAATGTAAAAGCCTACCAATTACTTTTAATTAATGTCTACAAACTTTTATGCTCTAAAAAACTGTAATAAATAAATTTCCTTACTCCCCATTTCTTACCCATTCATGAACGGAAGCTCAGCATTATTCTAGTAAATGGCAGGCCCGACTGCTTTGAGCCCAAATTTGACCTAATATCACCGTAGGAAAAAAAAGGGCAACGATGAATTCTCTCCCTAACAGGTAATTTTCCTGGAGACCACAATTCCCTGACACTTTTCTACTCAAAGCAGTTGTTGAGAAAAGTGGCCTGGGAGGAAAGTGATATGAGGAAAAGAGCAAGCACAGGGCTACTTCAGCTTTTACCGATAAGACAGATCTACTGCCATTCTGCACACTATTTAGAACTGACTATTTTGTCATATTCTTTCCAGTATTATTTCTCTCACTGTCAAAGTGATGTCTTCCAAATTAATGGCAGCTAAATGTAGTCAGTCTCATCATTACACACCTTGACAGTACAGTATCATGCAATGAGATTATTTTATACATCCTTGATGACTTTAGTCTTGTCAACACAGTTTTTAAAAAGATAATACCAACCTGTTTTCAATCTGAGAATGCACATTTTGCCATCTCTCAGTTAACTGGTCTGCTTTCTCTTTGTGCCAGTCAAAGTCAAGATCACGCTCCTTGTGTGTTTTAAACATCTGATCGCTAATTGCTTTTGCTTTCTGGAGTTCATCTTCTAAAGCATGGAATACTTCTCTTTTTTCATCAACTTCAGATCTCCATTGCTAATGAATAAAATATGTGATGATAAACAGACAACATTATTCCTAGTGGCATCTTCCCAAATGCCAAATTCAGGCTCCAAACCCAACCCTCCCCAGATGTATCTGATTGCAATTATTATTTTCAAACAACATGGTCAATCAATATGCCAGATAAGGACAATGAGAACTATAACTCACATATTTATGGGTTAATAGATAAGAGAGGACTACTACATTATAATCACGGGGATATATCTTAGTATGTCAAACAAACATACTCACTTTATTAAATATATGTGATGTTACAATATTTACAGTATTCTTATCATGTAGCATGGAGTTACAATTAAGTATTCCACAGTTTATTCCACATGAAGCTAATATTTTTCAATGTTCCCAAGCAGGAGGGAAAAATGAGAGGAAGGAAACAGTCTAAGTTACAACTTCATTGTTCCTGGAGAAATGTCTTTATTATGGATATAAGGCAAGAAAAGGGGAATAGTTTTTTTACCAGATTACTTCAACTATTTTTGTCTTTAAGGCCAGAGAGTAGAAGAAAAGCTTCAATATTTGAAATTGGCAGATTTGGACTGTCCTTTATGAACAGTCAGTGTTAATATGTAGCTCAGCTTCTAGTAAAGGGGTACAATGGAATGACATCCACAATCATTTGAAAGGACTATATTTCATCAGCCATCTATCCATGATCCCAATTCTACTTTCACATTTGGAAGTATTCACTCTCTGAAAAGTCACTCATTATGTAGCTTTTAACATGTTTTATCTTAATACGAATACCGATACCAAATTAATACCCATGTTCATACCTTCAGGGTACCCATCAGGTTCTCTATATTGCTCTTGTCAGCAGTTAATGGGTCTTCTTCACAAAGTTTAGTTTCGTACTGTTTTACTAGAGCTTCAGCCCCTTGAGTGTTTTTGAGCACCAAATTGACAGTTTTTAACCTGAAACAAACAAAATGTGTGCTATTCACAACCTCAAAAAATAACAATAAAGTTTTCAAAATGTTTTAATACGGTAACTGAATTCAATTATTTAATTCTATCCTTTCAAAAGAAGAAATCTGCCTTTCAATATTAACATTTTCATACAGCTATGTTCACAGCTAATAAATATTGCTACAATAAAGATGGTTGTGTATGCAACAAAAGGCCTTTCTTACTTTTCTATGTAAATGGAAGACATGGAATACACCTGATTCATGTTCTGAATTACAAGATTAAGTTCAGACCGCAGAGTTGGGACCGAAGGGGAACCAGCAGCTTGGCTGAAGAAATCATTGCATTTATCTGTGATTGTTTCCAAATCATCTTTGAGCCGATCCAGCTCCTTTTTGAGCTTCTACAGGAAAAAAA
This sequence comes from Pseudonaja textilis, assembly GCF_049901715.1. Lineage (NCBI taxonomy): Eukaryota > Metazoa > Chordata > Lepidosauria > Squamata > Elapidae > Pseudonaja > Pseudonaja textilis. The sequence goes on along the minus strand of NC_141990.1, from coordinate 122,657,392 downwards.
AAAGGGTGAGGCTTATTTCATCTATAATAAAGGGTTTTTTCACAAATCATATTCTTAAACTAAGGGAAGGGCATAAGTTGAAGTTCCTAAGAACCATAAGCCACCACTACAATAGCATATTGCTAGACTTGGAGGACTGATTAACACCTATCTCCCTGCCAGCTTATTCCTTCCTTGTTTGTATCAAGGCTAATGAGTTGGTTGGTTAAGGTGCCCATCATATTTCTTTTTTGTAAGTATTTGTAAATGAAAGCACAACAGCATATTGCATTTTTATGCTAATGTGGCTGAAAGCCTACATCTTTTTTTCCTCCCTATTTAGAAACCTATCTCCAACTCAACATTAATTTCCAATGTAATGGTTTAGGCCATAGGTGTCTAACCTTTTGGCTTGCTTAGGCTGCACTGAGTGAAGTGGAATAATCTTCGGCCACTAGAGTTAATGTACATAAATAACAAACTTCCGTTATTATTATTATTTACAATCTTGTGGGGCCACATTATAAGCTGTCCTGGGCCATATGTAGCCTGTGGACCACAAGTTGGACACACCCAGTTTAGGCCCTTGGGGTTCCCCCTCCCCCAAAAAGGGGGGGTTATGTGAACAATTTGGCATGAAACATTAGGCAACAACTATAACATTTCCAAATCCATACAAAAAAGAAGATAGAGAACTGTTTTTAGTTTTATTTCAGTTGTATTTCAAGAAATGTCACATGGAAAGTATGTCCTAACTAAACACGTTTCATATTGATCAAATCGTCATTATCTAAGTTTGCCCACTATGCTAAATTGCAAGCTGCAGAATGATAAAACCAATTATGTTCACACATTATAAGCCAAACCTTATAGAGCTACCTCAGTTTTTGCACCATAATTTGTGTTTGTCTGAATGATCTTCATCTGATGAAGTCAAATGGGGCCAAATGAAACTTTCAGAGAATTCACAAAGCAAGGAGGCCAGTGGTGGGATTCAAATTTTTTTTACTACCGGTTCTGTGGGCATGGCATGGCTTGGTGGGTGTGGCTTGGTATGTGTGTTAGGGGAAGGATACTGTAAAATCTCCACTCCCTCCCCACTCCTAGGGCAAGGTTACCACCAGTTCTCCAAACTACTCAAAATTTCCGCTACTGGTTCTCCAGAACTGGTCAAAACCTGCTGAATACCCACCTCTGAAGGAGGCCCAGTTTCGTTTCTTTACTTAAGAGTAATGATAAGGGTGGAAGGAAATAATAACAATCTGGATTGGAACTGCACCTGATTAGGAAGGGAAAGATCTAACAGGACCACTAAACAGTTCCTTGGAATACAGGTAGTCCTTGACTTACGACCACAATTGAGCCCAAAATTTCTGTTGTCAAGTGAGACATTTGTTATGTGAGTTTTGCCACATTTTACGACCTTCCTTGCCTCAGTAGTTAAGCGAATCATTGCAGTTGATAAATTAGTAACCCGGTTGTTAAGTGAATTTGGCTTCCCACATTGATTTTTCTTGTCAGGAGGTCGCAAAAGGTGATCAGATGACCTTGGGACACAGTAACGGTCATAAGTATCAAGCAGTAGCCAAGTATCTTAATTTTGATCACATGATCATGGAGATGCTGGAAAGGTCACAACTGTTAAAAATAGCCATAAGTCACTTTTTTCAGTGCCATTGTAACTTTGGTCACTAAACGAACAGTTATAAGTTGAGGATTACCTGTATTTCATATGAATTTTGATGCTGCAGAGAAGAATTCTATTTATTCTCCCAGAAGACTCTGATTCCAATCTGTAACAATTTGCACTTATTCCGCGTATTTAAAAAAAACCCACCCTCAACAGATGTAGCTTTATCCAATTAATTTAATGCAGTAAGTCATTTGAACGTGTTTATGATATTCAAAAAGATAAGTTTTCATCAGCAAATTGAGAAGAGTTACCTCTTGTTCAGAGATACGGAACACACTTTCAGGGAGGTCATCCCTCTCCAGAGGAGTTCGAATTTGTCTAATCAAACGATCTTCACAATTCTCCAATCGAAGTCTGATGTTTCGAACTTCTGAGATGTATAAATTGTAAACAGATTCTTCGCGCTCCTCTGTTGAAACCAACGCGCACAGATGAATTAAGCCAACTGATTTTATTTCTTTCATCTGCTACCATGTGATATTCTACAGCTAAAGTTTCAAAGTTTAGAAATGTAACTCTCCTTGAAATCCAAAATTAATGTGCAACCAACTGTTCTGGATAGCGATAATGAGAAATACTGGATGTGATAATAAGGTGGTGTGAAAAGGAAGGAATGGTGTTATGAATTTCTTGTTTCTAACCTTTTCTACCACCTTTAAAATATCTTTTCTATTTGACAGAAATAAAGTCATCTTGAATTTCGGGTATCGCAAATTTCCCAGGGATATTAACATTACAGAAGCAGGTTGCTTAAGAATTAATCTTTATGTGTAAATAATGTAACTTCTCTTAAATGTTCTTATTCTTAGGTTTTTTTTATGTATCCAAGCAATAATCCAAAAATGGATCTTAGGAGCAGCATCCTGCTTTTGCATGCATATATCAGATGTGCAACCTATTACAACTAGCTGACTCATGTGTATAATTGATCACATGACAAGGAAACCTGGAAAGAAAAGATACAGAAGACAGCAGTCTGTCTTTTCTGTTACTGGAAACAAAAATCTTTAGCTTTGCACTAGTGCTGCTATGATCCAATTAAAACAGTGTAGTTGACAAGAACAAAGCTGAAAATATCACACCTAAAGCAATACATCACATCAAGGGCTTTATAACAGTCTCCTTTCTGAGATGATTAATATACTTACCTCTCTCAGCAGACTTAAGTAGCTCTTGGTAGTACTGCTTACATACATTTACTTCCCTTTCCAACTGGGCAATGTCAGCAACAGAGAAAATTTTGGATTCCTGGCTGTCTTCCAAGAAGTCATCAAAGCGAGACTGCAAGTTGCTTAAAACCTGCTGATGTTCACCTGGCAAGAGCGTTTTGATCTAGAAAATGTTTTAAAATTGGAGTAAAATTTAAAATCTTTCCAACGATCAGCAACATTCCTTCCCTTTCCATGATATAAACATAAAGCACAGACTGCTCTTAAAGCCCTTAACCCATCAGTTACTGAAATTTTGACTCAATAAAAGCCCAGGAAATATCAAGCCCCAGGGAAATCAGAAGATCTAGGCAGTTCAAATGGGTATAAAGATTTATTGCAGGCTTAAGCTCTCTACAAGAATCCAAACTACTAACAGCCAAAGCAAATTGTAGAGAAGAGTCAATGAAAGTCAAGGTGGGCTGGACTTAGTTCCCTTGTGGGTGCGAACAGACTCAAGACTGATGATGTGCTTGACCCCTCCCTTGGGCTGAGCCTGGTCATCTCCTACAGGGAGGTGCCTCTCAGGAATACAATGCCTACAGTATATACATACAGTGTATATAAAGACAAACATCCATGGAACCACATCTACTGGATATTGTCCCAGGTCAGAATTGTTTTAGCAGTTTTATAGAAAATTCCAATATAATATTGGTACATCTTTAGCATCGTGTCTGCTATATAAAATATGATGTTCTTCTCAAACTTTACCTATCATTGTAAGTGGTAAAATGTAAATTCTTCATTTTAAGGCCATATTGCTGAAATACTGAATGCTGGGGTGGAGAGTGGGGAAATAACTAGGTGTCAAAGAGTTGGAATACATGAAAAACTTACTGAGGCCACATTACTTGCTCGAACAGTTTCAATTTCAGTTGTTAAATAGTGCCAAGAAACTACACTCTTCAGATTTATATGTGACTCATGCCAAAGAGCTAGGACATTCTGATACTGCTGCTCAATTCTGAAATGCATAAAACATAAGGGGGTTAAGTAAGCAATATCACAAGAGAGTCTTAAGAATATACTGGTAATAAATTCCCTAGAATGCATGCATTTTTCAGAACGATTTCAAAAAGCAAGTGACATTAATATGGGTTCGGTGTGTGTACATTCTGCCAAATTCCTACCTATTTGCAGTGTCTATGGCTTCTTTGTTGGGAGGTGGGATGGTAAAACAAACAGAGGGAACCATGGCCTCATTGCCACTTGGGCTGATCACTTTCCATTTTGCTCGATGAGAGTTGCTTGCCAGGACACATTCGTCATCCTTGTAAATAGTTATCTAGTTGTGAACAGAAAAACAGAAGAACTGAATGAGCCTTTCTCAAAGCACCTCTGATGCAACAAAAAGAACAAAGTAAAACTGATTCAGCCCCCAACTGTGGCAATAAGCTCTGTGGGGTATGGAGGAGACTTCCAGGAGTTTGTTATCAATACCCAGCCCAGGATCTTCTTCTCCCCATAACTGATTCGAAGATGGTAAAAGCTTCCAACCTCAATCTGTCGATAGTCACAGATGGCCTTAACTGGGATGGACGTTTTGAGGGAATTTTCAGGATTCCTCGGCTTTAGCTGAACTATTGTCTTTGCTCTGCCCACAAGGCCTGCCACGGTGCTCTTGTACTGTAGGAGCTGTTCTTTTTCTTCCTAGATGCCAATTTAAAGAGCAAATGTTAAACATTAAGCATTCTTTTCTTGGAAGTGTTTTAAGTTTTCTTGGTTTCTTTTCCAAGATGTAATTCAAATGAGGCACAAGAGACACCCTGGCAAAAAGCGCAATAACTTAGAAAGTATTAAACATGCTTGAAGAGTAGAATCAGCTAACATATTGACATTCCTACCATAGACTCCTGGATCAGATCTTCTAGTTTATGAATGCTGCTGGATCTATCGCAATTGTATTTTCGATGTACAGCATCTCGTAAATTCTTCAAGTAATCTAGAGCCTCTTTGGCATCACTGAAAAACTAGAATGAAACGAAGTTTTCATTTAATAAGGCACTATTGAAAATATGTTTATTATACAGAGAGAAGGGGGAGAGAGAGAGAGGGAGAAAGGGAGAGAGAGAAGTTTTGCAAGTCTCGTCACTCCCACTTTCAGTTTGAAATAAAATTATAAAACCAGAGAAATACCTGAATTGTGAAAAAAAGAGGTTGGGAAAGAATCAAACTTTAAATGTCTTTAGGACAGCAAACAAAGAGATTAAAACAGTAATGGTTACTGACTATTTTCCACAAGATTTATGTACAACATACTGGACCAATAGAATCACTACTGGAATAACATAAAAATTGTGTCTTTGAAACATCTGAATTAGATGGGTAAAAACTGTATCTTTATCATAAAAACATTCCTCTACGTTGCTTAGCTGAGAACCACATTAGAATTTCCTTCTTGAGGTTATAGCTACAGCTGAAATCTGCAATCATGCCACAGCATCTTCAATTTAATCCATACCTCAAAATATGCAGTGTTTTCTCTTAAATGCTGTTCAACACATTGGCAGAGCTGCAAAATCCAGCTCCACTGGGTTTGCATTGCAGCTCGGTAGGCCTGAAGGATACAGAAAGAGATAAAAAAAAACATATGTGTCTCTGCAACCCCAGCCCTAATTCTCTCTAATGAGAGAAAGAATACGAGGAATTGATTTTTCCCTCCCCCGTTCCCAATGCCTTTGTCTCAGCAGTATGCTGTTGAACAAAAGCATCCACCTTCTAAAATATAAGCTGCTCTACAAAAATGAATAACATTTTCTGGAAAGTTAGGTTGACTGCCATTTAGAACCCAAACACCTTGGCTACAATTTATATTATTGGACAATGGCTGCCTGTCTAATTGGCTAACATTACTGACCCTTAACAAAGAAGCAAAAAAGCTCGCTATAGAATCCAGTAGAGTGAATTGTTTCATAACAAGGACAGATCATAGAGCAAATCTACTTCTATATATACTTCTTTTTAAGTATTGTTGCAGAATATCCATTTTGACAGAGATGCACAATCAATTAACCTATGGTCAGTTCTGAAACCGAGAGGTGTCCATATTAGCTAGCTAAAGTCTTTAGTTGTAAGTGGTATATACAGTAGTGTTTTTCAACCTTAGTCAGTTTAAGTTGAGTGGATTTCAACTCCCATGGCTGGCTGAAGAATTCTGGGAGCTGAAATCCACGCTTCTTAAAGTTGCCAAGGTTGAGAGCACTGACCTACAGTATGTATCTTAATTCTAGTCCAAAATAAATATAATGTCCAAGTAAGATCTGTAATAATAAATAATTGTGATGCATAACGACAATGAAACATTTACAGGGAGAAGTTCCTTGCTACATATGAACAAGGAAAATACTGCCCCCTTCTAGGTGTACTAGATTCACTCCTACTCAAAACATTAGATGGTGCTATGGTATTGGAATTCTCCTTGGGGAAAAAACAGTGCTCTGCATTCCTTTTTAAATAACTCAAAACCATCACCAGTGAAACGCAGCCAGTGAGAGCAAGAAATAGAACAGAATACAATAGAATATTCAGGGAGTAATCACAATGGGTTAGGTGGAACCCTAAACAGGAGTGCCATGTTTTGTAATCTTGTTTCTTTCATTTTAGGACAGTAGCAAGGTGTCATGCTGCACCTTAAAGTCTAATAAATAATGCACTGAGTCATAACCTTTCACACTCAACTATACACTGCAAGAAAAATTTATGTGCAGCAATAACACAAAATGGAAAAGCAGAACCCAGACATAAATATTTATCTGCAGTTCTAATGTGTACAAGATGAAACCAGTGATGCCTGTTATTGAGTTCTGTTGGAAACAGAAGCACAGTAGAAGACTAAACAGGTAAGAATATCACAAGATTGTGTATCAACTTTCTAAGGTTTTCAACAAAAGCCAGGGGAGGGTGTGTGTGTTGGGAGTTGGTGTTAGAATAAACACCACAAACATACAGCCAATTGGGGAAGGTTGCAATTCTTCAGCAAGTTATTTGAAAGTGTTGCTTTAAATTTGGAATCCTATAAAAAGTGCTTCTAAAGCCAAATTTAATAACCTACCTCAATAGTTAATCTTGCAGGGTGGTTTTCAAAGAGCAATTGTTCTGCTATTTCCTGTACTGATTTAATAACTTCTTCTTTCTGGTCAAGTTCTCTCATCAGATCCTTTCAAATTAAAAAAAAGGGAAAAACCTTTTGAAACCTGAAGCAAGTAGAAAATATGTTCAGTTTTATTTTTAAGACATTACTAAATCTTACGGCATGATATTCCTTTTTCCTTGCTATATTTGTGTTTCTTTCGCTCCAGTCATGTGCAACTTCCGCCTCCTCCTTTTCATTCAACCATATAAGTTCCCGAGTAGCACGTGATACAAAATTGTGAAGGGTGTCGAGGTGTCTTTCTTGATTCCTGGACGCATTCTTGGAAAGACAAAAAGAAAAAAACAAAGCTTAATTTTGCTTACATTATCAAGGAACATCCCACTGAGACCTGGACTTCTTGACAATGATCTTACCAAGAGTTTTGCATATTGGCTCTCCAGTTTGTGCAATTTTTCTGCATAGCTGAGTTTGAGGGGAGCAGTCATTTGGATCTGCATAGAACAAACTGGATTAGAGATTTTTTTTAAAAAGAAGAGCTCTAGACAGACAACAGTTAACAGAAGGATTACACATTTCTTTTTATTCATTTAATTAATATAACAAAGTGATCCTTCTTTAAGCCAAGTGCAGTTATACAAGAAGTTAAAATGCATGTTTTAAAATAGGTAGAGTCACAAGGTGTTTTTATGCTGTACCTCACTGATTTTTGCTTCTTTAAGACTTGACTCAAATTCTTCAATAGCTTTGTGAACATTCTTGTGATTTTCAACATGGCTTTCAACCCCTGGCAAATCTGAGCCCCATTCGGCTCGGTCAAGTTGTACCTGGCAAAGGGAAGTTTAAAAAATTAAACTCGATCCATTGTACAAATAAGAAAAAAACCATCAAGGGCAAATGAAGACCATACATATCAAGATGTTACCTGCATTTCATCTACCCATCTTAAGAGGTCCTGTACAAATTTCATATTGACTTCTTCTTCTGTTAAATTCTGATCAATAAAAGCTGATTTCATCAGAGGTTTGCGAATCTGTGTCAACTTGAGTGTTTGAAGTCCACCCGTGTCAACTCCAGTTATGTAACTTTGAATTAACCGTGGTGGGAAGCCTGGAGTGTATGCTGGGGTGATGGCTGGGGTCAGTCTTGGAGAAAAACCTGATGACAAACCTGACGTCAGACTGGATGAGGTCAAGGAGGGAGACAAGCCCTGATTTAGTCCAGCGTTTAAATTAGGGCTTAGGCTTGGTGCAAACCCTGAGTTTAAGCTTTGTGTTATTCCTGATATCATCATCTTGGTCTGTTCCGTTGTTAGTATTCTCCCCTTGTTGTAGATTGAGGAACACTCTGCTTTTAAGGCCATAAGGTTATCTCGGAGTTTTGCAACCCTACATTAAAACAAAGAAAAGCATTCACCATAGAAATTGACTGGCTACTACCTCAGAATTTTCATGAAGAATAATAATAGAAATCAGAATTAAATAATTAAATTAACTATCATAATAAAGGAGTCAGATCAATTTGTTCCAATAAATCCTTTTATAATCTGCACAAAGTTGGTGCTTTCATGCTATAATGGTACTAAGGTCATAAAATGTCTAGCTGTGTCTTTGGATGTAAAACATAATCATATAACAAGACTAATAAGCCCCTATAATCAGTTTTGTTTCAAAAGCGATTCCTGAATATGCTCTTTTCACAAGAAAAGGACAGCTTGTTTAAGATACATTTGTGCATCTTTGAGAAGGAAGAGCAAAAGTGACTGTAAGAACAGGAATCAAACCATTTAGCTACTAATGGGAAAAATGCATACAGCATCAAAAAGGTTCTTCTACATACTGGTAGCAATATTAGTTCACATTTGATAGTAAAAGTTAACTTGTTGTATGTGAACCACATACGGTCCCTGGAAGACTGTGCTCTCACTAACATGAGGTGTCAGTTTGGTAGGCTGTAGGAAATGGCTTTTACTCAGAAAAAAAAAAAGAAGAAATGGGAGGTTTTCTTTTCATCCAGCAAAAGGACTGAGAACAGGAGTGTTCCTGCTGGTACTGGAGTTACCTAGGACCTGGTGAAGATTTTACAGCTGAAAAGTTGTCCAATCCTGATTTACAGAAGCACTCATTTATATATGTTTATATTACTGACAGCATCTCATAAAAGTAGCGGAAGATATTGCTAGACACTTGCTGAATATGTGATATCCATACTTCTTGCCATACGATAGAATTGTCTTATCCTGGGCTACAGGGCAGCTGAAAGGATTTCAGAGATCAGATTTTGAAGCAGAATTATCTATGCCCTACTTTGGAAATCACCTTCTAGCTCAAGCATAGATTAATGGGCATCCTAATTAAAGTCAAGACCAGCAGTGCTTAAATAAGTTGTTTAAACAACTTGAACACAGAACTAAGTAAGCCAAACCAATCTCTATTAAAATTGCAGAAATTCCCAGGGGCAGAATAGTCACTGGCATGAGACGTTAGGAACTCCTATTCCTAAATAGCAACCTTAATGTATGTACCTTTGGACTAATTGATCCGCCTGATAATATTTTCCATCAGTAAGAATCTGGGCATCCATAACTTGTTGGCGGAGAAGATTCTCACATTCAAGTAGATAGCCTGCGATCTCAGCTTCGTTCTGGAACTGCAGGCCTGCTTCTAATCGTTTCCTATCCTAAGTTTAAACAAACAAACAAAAATAACCATGCATGTATTTAACTGGAAAATAAGGTTCTTCTAATAACTTTTTTTGGGACAGACAATAATGATGCTCATTTAGAAATTTTTTAGATGCTTGTGTCTGAAAAATATGCTATAAGATAAAATCAGTTATCATTAAATATATCTGTAACAGCTTAATTTTAAATCATCAACTATTTCTTATGTCAAGCCAAATTTTCAATATATATTGCTCTCTCCAAAATCAGTAGTGTACATAAATAGTAGGCTCCCCATTTAGATAAACAGAAATACATACCTGCACATATAGAACTATTTTGAAAAACTACCATCAATATGATTAACATTATTTTCCTATATTAAAATACTTTGCAAAAGGTTGCTTAAGCAGCTGTGATTGCTTATTTTCTGAAATGAATACAAAGGAGGTTTTTTGACTGGATAAAACACAAGACAACTGGATTTTACATTTTTCAAGATGAAATTTACTGTAAAGGTAAAGGTTTCCCCTGTTCAATCATTTCCAACTCTAGGGGGAGGTGCTCATCTCCTTTTCTTAGTTAAGGGAGCTAACATTGTCCAGACATTTCCGTAATTATGTGACTCTAAGCCAAGGCACATGGAACATTGTTACTTTCCCACTGAAGTGGTAGCTATTTACCTACTCGCATTTGCAAGCTTTCAAACTATTAGGTTGGTAGGAGCTGAGGCAGTGGGGGAGCTCACCCCACTGTATAACACTTGAGTCTCAAACCAGGGCTGTCAGCTTTCCAGCTGACAAGCTCAGCATCTTTAACCACTGAGTCATTATGCCTCTTGAAATTTTAAATTTACATAAGTACATGAATTTTATAATGCAAAAAAAAGTACAATCTCTTACAAGACTTTTACTTGTACAGGACCGTTAACTTCCTTGACTTTTGATATATTTTCAAGTTTAAAAAATCCTTAGCTATTCCTGAACATTAAAAACAAATATAAAATTCAGGATGTATAGTGGGAACACACTCTGTAGTTCTTAACTTGAAATATTACCTATTAACACTAATGCATATCTAGCAATTGTTTTTTCTTTCTGGCAGATACAATATTCCTGAGCATTCTCTACCTCCTCCAAGTTTACTGACAGTCCTCAAAACTGCAGTGAAATTATAATAAGCATATACTGTGTTCCTTTAAAAATGTTTAGTAGGCTCTGAATATATGTTCTCAATGCCTTATTGACATAGAGAGAGCTTGAAGCATTTAGTACAGTAGCTTTATACTACTTTAAAATGTTTTTAACCCTGAAAGGTGGCATTGTATGTAAAAGATGAGATTCATGTTTAAGTCAATTCATTGCATGTGTGATGATATATGATGCATTTTTATGGTACTCCAAAATGAGCTATTAATAAGTACAGATAATTCTTCTCATCTTCCAAATAATTTTTGAAAAGAGTTTTCATAATTCCGGTTTTAAAAATGCAAAGCCTGAAGCCATGGAGTGTGATATATTTTGGCTATAGGGTAAGTACCTAATCATACAAGATATAAACAAAGATGCTGTCCTTCTACCTTTTATCCAATAATCAATCCCCATGGGTTTTCAATATGGAAAAAAAGTCAAAAACTAGATATTCAAAATTACTCACTGACTGAGTAGCATTTCGAGCAAGCATTAGCTTGTCTTCGCAAGTGAGGCTGTCCCGCTGAACTCTGTTTGCAATTTGCTGCAGCATATCTAACCTAAAGACATCAAAGTTAAGACATAAGGCTGATTATACCCTTTTTCCATACAAGAAAGTAGTATTAACTGTTACCAAATAAAGCTGAACCAAATTCTGCAATGTAATATCAAAACTTACCTGGATCCTTCCATTGGACCATTGCCAAAGCTTATACACGAATTAACAAGAGTTGGACCACAGTTAACAGATACGAAGTTTTCATTAGAATCAATGCTGGTTCGGGTACTAGTGCTATTACTAAAAGAGTCACTACTCTGGTAGCCATAACTGTTAGCATTCATTTTTCATAGTCAAAAAGCTCCTTGGTTGTTTGAAAACTGAAAATAAGCAGAATGTCTGCAAAGGTGCACAGCTACTAGAAAGGAGCTAGCTTTAAGAGCAGTTCCACCATTGCATCCTCAAGCAGGCTTTAGCGTGCATATTCAAAATCCTGTAAATATTATTCCTCTTCAGATTTTGCCTTCAGCTATATATGCCAATGTGGGCTTGGCTCACACTCTTTAAGTGCCTGTACAAGTAGGGACTAATCAGAATGATTAGGGCGTTAACATTGAAGGAAAAGTGCCAAATACCTTTAGGTAACTGTCATCCAATCCCAGAAACCTAACTGATATGGGACAGGATAAGATCTTCCTTTTTTTAAAGATCTGCAACTCCCAAGTCGTAAACAAAAAAATCGATCAATAGTCATTCTATAGAGTTGTATTTTCAATGAAATAATTCATTATATTCATATTTGCTTTTACATGTGTCTTTCATTTAAGCCTGTCTTCATTTTGATCCAGCTGTGCTCCAACTGTGTGCTTTTGATAATTGCTTATATTACAGCCAAAACAGGACCGGCACTACATTATCTTGCACAGGCTACCTTGCAAATAATTCAAATTAAGAATGTATTTAAAAATGTTTTTGTTCTATTTAAGCAGATTCACTGTGCAATTACTGGGATAAAAGAAGCAAAAAGAAGCTACTCTGAAAAGTTAAGGAATCAGTTCTCAACAAATGAACCAGCAAACATGTGGAAAACTCTTAAAAACATCACTAGCTACAGCAAACCTCCTTCCCAGGCAGAAGGAAATCAACAACTAGCAGATGACCTGAATGTGTTTTACTGCAGGTTTGAAAAGAAACTACAGCCCCCTATCTCCACAACCCCCATCTCAAACACACCAACAACAGCCAAGCCTCCTACAACTGGCCCCATTCCATTGGATTCACAACCTCTGGTGATCACTGAAAAAGAAGTGCAACATCTATTTCACAGACAAAAGCCAGGAAAAGCACCAGGGCCAGACAAGATAACTCCTTCTTCCTTAAAAGTCTGTGTTGACCAATTGGCCCCCATCTTCAACCGAATTTTCAATAAATCACTAGAGATGTGCTATGTTCCTTCTTGCTTCAAGTGCTCTACTATCATCCCAGTGCCAAAGAAGCCCTCCATCAAGGAACTGAATGACTACAGGCCAGTTGCTCTAACATTGGTAGCTATGAAAATCTTTGAAAGGCTTGTGCTGTCCCACCTGAAAACCATCACAGATCCACTGTTAGATCCCATGCAGTTTGCATACTGAGCAAATAGATCGACAGATGATGCTGTTAACATGGCTCTGCATTACATCCTACAACACCTTGAATCTCCAAATACCTACGCAATGATCCTCTTTGTAGACTTTCAGTTCAGCATTCAATACCATCATTCCAGACACTCTTCTAAGTAAATTAAACCAACTAGCGGTACCTGAACACACTTGTAAGTGGATCATAAGCTTCCTAACAGACAGGAAGCAGCAGGTGAAGCTGGGCGGAATCACATCCGATACCTGTACAATCAGCACAGCCCCCCCCGCCCCAAGGCTGTGTGCTATCTCCACTTCTCTTCTCCCTATATACCAATGACTGCATCTCAAACGATCCATCTGTTAAAATACTGAAGTTTGCTGATGACACAACAGCGATTGGTCTCATTCGAGACAACGATGAATCTGCATACAGACAGGAGGTTGTACAACTTGCCTTGTGGTGTAACCAGAACAATCTGGAACTGAACACACTCAAAACCATACAAATGGTGGTTAGAAGAAACCCTCCTATACTACCACCTCTTACAATACTAGACGACACAGTATCAACAGTAGAGACCTTCAAATTTCTAGGTTCTACGATATCACATGACCTAAAATGGACATCTAACATCAAAAACATCATCAAAAAAGCACAACAAAGAATGTTCTTTCTGCACCAACTCAGGAAGCTCAAACTGCCCAAGGAGCTACTGATACAGTTCTACAGAGGAATTATTGAGTCTTTCATCTGCACCTCTATAACTGTCTGGTTTGGTTCTGCAGCCCAACAGGAAAGACACAAACTTCAGAGGATAATTAGGACTTCAGAAAAAACAATTACTACCAACCTGCCTTCAATCGAGGACCTGTATACTGCACAAGTCAAAAAGAGGGTTGTGAAAGTATTTACAGACCCCTCACATCCCGGATGTAAACTGTTTCAATTCCTACCCTCAAAACGACGCTATAGAGCACTGCACATCAGAACAACTAGACACAAGGATAGTTTTTTCCCGAACGCCATCACTCTGCAAAACAAATAATTCCCTCAACACTGTCCAACTATTTACAAAGTCTGCACTACTGTTAATCTTCTCATCACTCCTTATCGCCCATCCCCTCCCACTTGTGACTGTATGACTATAACTTTGTCGCTTGTATCCTTACAATTGATACGGACTGTTTCCTAGTATGATTTGATTGCTTATTGTACCCTATGACTATGTATCTTTTCTTTTATGTATACTGAGAGCATTTGCACTAAGACAAATTCCTTGTGTGTCCAATCACACTTGGCCAATAAAAGAATTCTATTCTATTCTATTCTATTCTATTCTATTCTATTCTATTCTATTCTATAAAAAGATCAGAATTGCAGAGTCAATGGTTATTTTTGGAATTCGCTAGCAAGTGTTTAGGCTTGGACAGTAATGTCAGTTTACTGACTGCTATATTTTTTTCTATAAAATGTGGTAGCAATTCCTTTAACTGTTTGGCATTAAAAGGATTTTGAACGTGTACAGGCAAAAATGCCAGCACAGCCAGGTGTTCTGATTTCTTGCTGGCAAGGAGTATCAATATTATATATCATTAGAATTCTAGTCTTTACTTTGTTAAGGAAGTTGAGGCTGCAGCTCCTTCAGCACTACTCTTCCTTTAACAGCAGATTTATTTTATAATGAATCTTATAATGAATTATTTTATTGTTTTATAATTAATCTTATTGTTCAACAAATCCCTATTCTGTAACTGACCTCCAGTTTATATTAATGCTATTCTAAACTGTTAGGATTAGGCTTATCATACATGAACATTGTGAGGATAGCAAAGATGGAGCAAACTCAAAACTCTTTGCTCGCATATAGTTATCTAGATCAAATGGAAATCTAGAAATCAAATGGATTTTTGCATCCCCAATACAGAATATCTAGCAAAAACTGGGCTATCTCCCTCTTTAGTTCTTGCCCACTAAAGTTAACAACTACTACAGCAAAACTACTGAGACACTTTCAACTACTGACTGACTATGATACAAATTACTTAAAGGTAACCTCCAAACTTTGAATATATCTATACTCCAAGAGAGGCTACGCCGATTGGAAATTAGTGATTATATTCCATGATGCCACTGCCTTATACATGCCTCTTCTCAAACATAGCTAGTGTCTTCCAATTTCCCCTCAAACAGAAGCTCCTTTAGATAAGAAAACACACAAGATGAAAAAGTTAGGCTTAATGATGGGAGGAAAAAAAAAATTACTACAACCTGGATTGAGGGTATACCACCCTTTTCATGAACAGCAGCGATGAGGAATTTATAGCTGGCCCATCGAATGAATCCATTTCCCCACAGACCTCAAGCAAGGTCCCTCCCTTCTCTCTCTGCCCACCAAGACCCTTTCCGACCAAGTATGACCACAGATTACCCCAACTTTGTGTTTTCCTAATAAACACAATGCATACTGAGGGAAATCATTAGCGTACGGAAATGGGAGGGATCCCTTTGGCTACCATGTAAAGAAGAAATAAAGCCCTGAATGAATAGGATAATTGCTTTTGCTCTCTTACTTCGTTAAGCTGGAGGCAAATCTGGACAAAGTCAGAGAGATCAAAAGGCAAACTGAAGGTTTCTTGGTTGGGTCATCTGAGAGAGAAATTAATACATAGATAAAATATTAAGAGGTTATGGTCCACAACCAGTCAATATATATATAGAGAGAGAAAAAATATTTTGGTACAGGAAGGACAATATGGTAATAATAGATACTTGAGACAATCTCACTTGTTGCTGAATACTCAGCCATTACTAATCTCTAGAGCAGGGGTGTCCAACCTTGGCAACTTTAAGACTTGTGGACTTCAACTCCCAGCTGGCTGAGGAATTCTGGGAGTTGAAGTCCACAAGTCTTAAAGTTGCCAAGGTTGGACACCCCTGCTCTAGACCTTTACTGGCTTACTTTCTACATAATGGGTATTGCAGTAGCAACAAACATCAAGCTTAATGATGGTATCTAGTCTTTGCCGGCAATTTTTTGTTGCTTTAAGTAATCCACAGGATACCCTTTAATTCAGCATTTTCCCCAAGATCAATGTTTTGGGGAGGCTCAGAGCAGGTCATCGGTGGGGGAAAAGAGTCCAATTTTGACTGTGTCCAGCCAGATGCATTTATAGTACTTGCATGATAACATAAGGAAACATAACGTTCATGTCACCATGCTAATGACACAATTGTGCGATTATGTCATGATTCTGACTCAAGTTCCATAATGAACATGTTACATCCCCTCCCTTTATTTTTCATATAAATGCCCATGTCCGTGTTATCTGCCTAATAGAGGAATTCCACTTAAAAATATTCGCATAGAATTTGCAACATTGGTACTTTGCATGGCACTAAATTAATACAGTTAATTATTATAAGATACACAAATACATGTACACACACCGACATGCACACACAGAGAGAGATCTGGTATAAATCATAACTCTTGAAAGGCAAGGATTATGAGCATGGTAACCAGCAGAATGGGCACAGCCATTTCCTCCTATATTGGCCCAAGCAAGAGTTTCATTTTTTTTCCTTGAAAGGGGACAGGGAATTCCTTATTTTTCATTGTTAAAATTATTTGGGTGCTAAGGGTACAGCTTTCATCTCTTCTCTGCCTCAGACTAGCAGGGAACATAATGCAAATTCTCGGTAATTGTCAAGGAGACTCAAGCAGTCCTGAAAAGACTACCCTGATTGCACATGGCCTTGGGAAGTCAGCCTATTCGCTTTGATTTCATGGCACACAATGTCCTTGGCACAGTGGTGGAATTCAATTTTTTTTACTACTGGTTCTGTGGGCATGGCTTATTTGGTGGGCATGGCTTGGTGGTCATGTGACTGGGTGGGGTATAGCTTAGTGATCATGTGACTGGGTGGGTGTGCTTGATGGTCATGTGACTGGGTGGGTGTGGCCAACTCAATGTCACTCACATCAAGGGGTCCCTCATCTGGCCCCTCCCCTCCGAGCCATTCCTTGTCACCCAGCCTCAACTTATCTATAGTTCTGTATAAATGTTCACCTTTTTTGACTTTATTATCTGCATACTATAGATGTACTTTCATGGACCACTGAAAGGAGGAAATGGCTCACATGCTTTACTCAAGAGTGTGAAAGGCAACAGTCTTTTAAGGGGCTGCCACAAAGAAAGGGGGACAATGTATTTTCCCAAGAAGCAGAATGCAAACAAGAAGCAATGGATGGAAAGTGAACAAAGAGTAGCAACCTAAAACTAAGGAGAAACTTCCTGTGAGTGAGAACAATTAACCAGTGGAACTGCCTGTCTCCAGAAGTTCTGGGTGCTCAATCATTGGAAGTTTTTAAGAAAAGACTGGACAGCCATTTTCTCTGAAATGGTATAGGGTTCACCCCAAGGTCCCTTCTAAGTATTATTCTGACACCTTTCCCAGGATTTCTACTCAGAGTTTGGCATCCTCAGTTTTCTTGCCTGAGGTTAAGGTTGGACTAGATGACCTCCAAGGTCCCTTTCAACTCTTGTTAAGCACATGTGTATTTTATGCTCTGGACTATTGACATTGAATGCATGTAAACCCTGAAAAATATGTGGTAGCCCTGGGCAAAAGAAAGACAGAAAAATCACTCTAGGGGTAGGGACAGTGTAAAATATTAACACACGATAAATAATGGAACAATTAAAAATAATAGCACAGAGTTTTATCTCTTTCTCTTCCTATTTTTTTTCTTTCTTTCTCTCCCTTCCTCTCTTTCTCTCCCTCTCCCTCTCCCTCTCCCTCTCCCTCTCTCTCTCTCACACACACACTGAGCACTTAACAGACAAGCATTTTGGGAGCAGCTCCTTTAAATTTCTCCAAGGCTGGGGTGGATTTCCCCCACCCCCTCTGTCAGACCACTTTAACTCACAAGGGGAAGGCGATACTTGCAGCATCCATGGGGAATCCTTGGAGAAGTTTTTAAAGGACCTCTTCCAAAATGCATTTCTTTTACGTTGCAAAAGTGCTCCAAGGCTCGATTCACCCCCACTCCCTCTGTCAGACCGCACTCCTTCTCTCTCGAGACACTTTAACTTACTCGGGGAAAGCAATACTTGCAGCGTCCATGCCTTTCTTCCTTTCCCCCGGGAAGAAAGAGAACATGGGGAACGGAAAGTTAGGAGAGCGATCGCAAGCGAGTGACCTGGCAACTGGGTTGGGGGCATGGACAGTCAGGGGTCGCCACCGGTTTGGCGCCAAATAACCGCTACCGGTTCGCCCAAGTAGGTGCGAACCGGTTGAATACCACCTCTGCCTTGGCATCAGTATGAATTTCCTTGAGCAGACACCAAGGCACAAGGCTTTGATGCAATCTACCAAGATTGCAACCTTCAAAGGGATTGGGTGTGCCATCTCAGTTGGGGGTCACCAAGACTTGGGATAACCGGCACTTTTTTTTTTTTAAACCCTCTTGAGGCGTCTGAGAAAAAAATAGTGGGAGCCCACTCAATCCTGTAAATGCCACGGCAAACTTTGGAAAGTATCATCTACTTTTTGCTGGTCTGCAACTTTAATAAAAAATTTATTATTTACTCAAAAGTTGGTCAGGATTGAAACATAAACCTTGAGAAAACTGTATAACTATAAGCAATGTTTGATAACTGGAATAATTGTCCAAATTCTGATGGGCAAAACATCAGACAAGGTTACAGTTACATATTTGTTATTTAATACAGAATTCTGCATAAGCTGCTTGATAATTATGTCAATAAAAATAAGCATCAGTAAAGATATTCGTTCAATATAAAAGCAATATCCAATTAATGAGCTCACCCAACAATTCATTTCTACAAAGGAAATTTTTACTACCTTTGTTTCGAGATCAAAGTGTCTCTGTCTATTATCCTACTGAGCAGTTTCAACCTGGCAGGGAAACGTGCTATAAAACAAATAATCAACCTACCTTTCAACTTCTGGTCGAAGCATTTTCTCTCTTTCCAACATAGCAATAATTAGCTTCCCCCATTCTTTTTCAATGTCATTTGGATGATAGCCTTGAGGAAGCTTGATACGCCCAAATTCAATCCAAACCTTTGAAGGCAAGGAATAATTGCATAAAATTGAGAAACCAAATCAAGCATAAAAGTGAGAAATAAATCCAGCCTGCACCAGTCCACACAATATAGCTTACCTCTAGTAGTTTATATAGATGCTTGATTTTTGATTTGTCTATTTCCTTTGGTGGAATTTCTGTTTCTTTAAATTGTAAATATTGGTTATAAAGTGCCTAAAGGAAAACAAACGTTGAAGTCTTTACTGAGATATTCTGGTTTACTAAGGCTTATAAAAACTTGTCATGCTCCTCATTTTGAAACCAAATTGTCTAACTTACTTAACATCAAGAACAAAATATGTGGATTATAAGAAAAGAGAGAATTAAACCATATGTCTCCCATTCAGCTTCCCCTTGACCATCTTGGTTAAGTCCAAGGTTAAATGAAATCTTCTACCCGCTGGTGTTCATGCATATAATCCCCATAGTTAACTGCTGCAGAGAATTCTGTTTGATGTCTTTTTAAGAACAGGACAAGAATCCAAACCACTAAATTTGGGCTAGCCATGGCAGTGGCTTGCGCAGCCTCAGATTAAAATGCATTATAATGCCTCCAAGCCAGGGAGATGCCCTTTATTGCTTAATCTTTACATGAACACTGTTTAGATTTGTGGCTCCTTCCCAAGATTCTAATATCTAGAATCACTGTTTATACATAGTTGACCAGAAATCCAGGTTTTTTTTTCCATTGCCATGTGAGTAATAGTAGATTGACTGAGGATTTATTGATCAATTTTATATAGCCACCCATTTCAAGATCATGTGATAAGGACAGAAACTAATCCACTGGTGAGAACTCCATGCATAAAAATTATGCTTATAGGAAAATAGCATGAGAGGGAAAAGAAATGTAACCTAACATTCTCTCTGACATAATAGCTTCCAGCATTTTTACATAAAGGGACATGTAACACTGCAAACTATGCCAACCTCTTAAGTTCCCAGAAGAGCTATACTGGCATATTTAATTCACTCTCTTCTAAACCCACTCTACATTGTACTGGAGCTGGCTTTGGGCAGATTCTGTCTTTGGAAAAAGACAGACCCTTCTTGAATCAAGTATTTTATGCTCCAGCATTGCTATTTCTATCATTTAAAGGACTTGGGAGTTTTGTGGATCACTATAAATGAATAGGTGATTTATTACTCTACAAAAGTAGTACCTAATATTTTTTTAAAAAAACTGTATTTGGCAATATAAACAAAAGAAAAAAAATCACCTTGAGTTCTACAGGGTTGTTTGGAAATGCTCTGTCACTCATTATTGTGGCATGGTGCCTAATCCATTGGATGAGGTAGTTCACCATATTCTGGTATTCAATCCATTTGACTTCAACATCCTAAGAGAAGCAATAAAGGAGCATACCAATTGTAAAGACATTGCTTGTCAATTGTATCTGTTGCAATATAGGTAAGCAACCAATCAGCTCTATCCAACTTTGTCCTAGAGTGACAACAAAAATTACAATTTAAAGTGGCAAAGTCTCTTTTTGCAAGTGATTTTTGAATAACATTGCAGAAACTGGATCTTCCAGCCCTATATATCTTTTTGGCTTCTGATTCAAATTCTCCTCGTCTCCTATACCCAATATGAGATTTTGCTGATTCTTTGCCCACTCTCCTTTATAGCCCCTCTATATTTGTACCCATGTATCCTTCTGTTATCTGATTTTAGTTTTCTTATCTACTGTTCACCTGATTTCTAGCTTATACTACAAGCACTTCCCTTGCTTCCCTTGAGAAACAGGCCGTCCTTACTGTAAGCATTATACTTTTTGTTTAGGCCCTCTTCTGTCAATATCCCTCTCTTTTCCTTCTTCTTCTTTCTTCTCCTCCCCCCGCCATGACCTGTTTTTAACTTCATAACTCTATTTCTATGGCATCACGCCTTTATGCTTTCTTGGTTATGCTCTAGTGCCGAAGTCCCCAACTTGTGGGACGCAGCCCACTACTGGCCTGTGGCCTGTTCAAAACTGGGCCACGTGAATGGTAGATTGGTGCACATTATGTGTGCACGCAGCTCAACTCACATGGGCAGATGACGACACTTGCAGCCCAACTCGTGCGTGTGGCAGGCATGCACTCATACAAACAAAGCTGTATGCATGCACCTACCCTTCACACAAAACCATCCCCTCTCCCCCTCACCCTATGCTGGGCCCCCAACCCAGAAACATTGAGAAATGCTGTTCTAGTGGGTCAGCTTGAAGAGGCCCCCAAATTACTCATCCATCTAGTTGCCAATTTCATGATATAGGTTAATCAGCATCATGTCCATAAGAACTCATTTCAAAATGCCCTGGCTCAATAGCCTAAACGTCAGGTAAACCCAACAGAACAGTGGTGGTATTCAACTGGTTCAGCCCGGTTCCGGTGAGCCGGTAGCAGCAATGGGTAGTGGAGACTGAACTGGTTCTCTCCACCGCTCTGCTGTTGGGCCCACCCGGGCTCCCATACTCACTTTTATCTGCTGAATTTGAAGCGCTGCTGCTTTGCGCGGCAAAGAAGAGTGCCGCAGGGCAGCTGCTGAAGTGACCGGGATTGTGCAGGCTTGCAGGAGGTGAGTTGGAACACCTCTGCGCCTGCGCAAAGTGTGCATTTGGCACACGTGCGCATGCAAAGTGTGTGCATGCGTGCAAAGCATGCCCACCAAGCCACGCCCACCAAACCGGTGGCAATAATATTTGAATCCCATCACTGCAACAGAACATGTCATCTGAAAGTGGATTCACCTTCCCTGCATGGAGGAAGTATGACCAAGTGGAGAACTCTCACTTCTTAGTATTATCATTCTATGACCTATTGTTATTCAAGTTGTTTTCTACAGTAAATAGCAGTTATATAAGTTTTGAGCTCCAGTGAGACAGCAACACTCTTAACTTTAGATAATCTTTCAGTATTTCTGCCTAAAAATTGCTGTGAGTGTATAAAAACTACTTTCTTACTTACGTGTGCACTGATGCCTTCACCACCTTCAGGTACTTTGGGAAATGCATCATAAAGTGATGATACATAAGTGATTACTGACTTCTCATCTGGTGAGGAGACATCGACATCTAAAATGTACAAGTGGACACAGGCAATGTTTACAATACAGGTAACACAACATCAGGCTTCCTGTCATGCTTTTTGAAGCCTGTCATTCAACAGTATTTTCAATTCATCAACTCACCTTCAGGATCCAAAAGCCTGGCAACTCCAAGTTTTTCAGCTACAAAAAAAGCATGCTCTAAATTTGCAAGGTTGCTTTGAACAGCAACAGTATTCATGTCTACCAGGTCCGGCCTGTAAAACAAAAGAATTTAATCTGCTTTTGGAGGACAATATGTGAACGGTGATCTCCATTTTTTTCTGGGAAATGATGAAGGTTTTCAAGGGAAATGATGAAGGTTATTACTTCAGAGGAAATGGGCCCTGCATTTCAGCTTTTCAGGTCCCAGACAGAATATTCTCTCTGGAAAAAAAATGACTTAAGTTTTTAGAGATACGGTTTTATCACAAGGGAAAGACAGAGGAGTGGAAACTTCCAGTCTTTTACATAAAGATACTGGTTGAGATCAAAATCCCTTGTCACTCCAAAACATTATCTCTTGATGTCTTACAATTACCCAGAAGTGCCTTACCTCTTCTGCTTTTTCCTGATGGGAAAAGTGGTGGGCAACATTTTGAGGTGAGGGGTGGATCAAAATGATGAAGTCTTGAAATTACATTTTATGATGAAATTGTCTTAATATAATGAAATTCCCCGATTCATCATGCTTGTCAGCTTTTTTCTATATCTTTTATGTTTTATTGATTTTATTGCAGTTTCTTTGTCATGTCACCCAGAATTGTTGAGAGGCAGGCTGCATACAAGTTTTTGTTATTGTTTTTTTTTCTCCTCTTCTAATCTTCTCTTCCTTCTCCCACTCCTCTCCCCACCTAAGTTCTGCTTCAGCATGCTCGTGAACAATAAATAGTTCACTTTCTCCCTATCTTGTCACTTCATCTTCTTCCCAAATGAGCTAAAGAGAATCCTGACATTCATGTGACAGAAAGACATAAATGGGGGGAAACAACCATCAGGGGAAAAAAAGGAAATTAAGACAGGAGTGGAGAACATGATGATGGATCAGATGTTTTCCATATCTGTAACTCCAACAAGCCCTTGTCTCTAACCATGCTAGTTAGTGATAAACAGAAATGGAGTCTTAAGACACAAGTGCTCTATAAAAATTAAGGCAATACAGTTTTCCAATTCCAAAATGAAATAAATTTTAGCCAGCATCCTTTTCCTAATGATAGTCAACATAATTTCAGCTGGGATATAATTAACTTTAAAATTAATTATAACTTCAAAAAAGGCAACTATGATCTTATAGACAACAATCTCTCATCCTTTGATTGGCAATCTCTATTCACTGGATGCAATAGTGTTGAAGACCATTATAACGTATTTTTACTTGAAGTCAAAAGAGTCATTAAACTATATGTACCAATAGCAACTCCCAAAACACAAAAAAAGCAAAAAAAAAAAACAGATTACCCATAACAATAAGGAAACTTTAATCCAAAAAGAAATCACTTTGGCGGAAAAACAAATCTGGTCACGTTGCCAACTTCAAAAGAAGATACAAAAATTTATGCCATCAGATAAAGACTGAATGCACCAATTATCACATTAAACAAGAAAAAAACCTTCTACGCACCAATTCCACCCGCACTTTTTACAATTTTGTAAACAAAAAACTAAAAGGCTTAAGGTCCATCCCACCCGATAGGACCTAATGTTAAAGACTGAAATGACGACAGCATTAAAGCCAACCTCTTTAACACATTCTTTGGATCAGTATTTGTAAACAGCAATGGATCAAGCCCAGTATTTCCTAGTCGAACCACAGACAACTACAATGATCTAATACATATCGATTTTACAGAAGACAGTGTTGAAAAAGCATTACGCAATCTAAAATCATCTCTATCTATAGGACCAGACAGAATATGTGCCTACTTCTTAAAAAAGCTATCCACTGCCATAGCAGAAGCTCTAAGCATAATTTTTGAAAAATCTTTCAGGACCAGCTCCTTGCCTAACCTATGGTCACAAGCCACGGTCATCCCCATCTTCAAAAAGGGAGACCCCAGCCTAGTTGAAAATTACAGACCAATCTCCTTATGCTGCATCACCTGTAAAGTCATGGAATCAATTATTAACCAATCCATTATTCTCCCCTTAGAGACAACCAACCTACTCTCTAATAAACAATTTGGTTTCAGGAAAAAACTATCCTGTAATCTGCAACTCTTACACTGCAAAAACATATGGATTACACAACTCAATCAGGGCAAAACAATAGACACAATCTACATAGACTTCTGTAAAGCCTTTTATTCAGAGGTACATGACAAATCACTCCTAAAGCTAAAATCTTATGGTATCTCTGGACAACTGCATAACTGGACAGAAGCATTCCTGTCCAACAGACAAGAAATGGCCAAAATTAGGAGTGTCCTATCAAATTCTGTACCTGTCAACAGTGGTGTCCCCCAAGGCAGTGTTCTAGGACCAACTCTTTTCATACTCGACACAAATGACCTCTGTGATCATATCAAGAGCAACTGGATTCTCTTCGCTGATGATGTAAAGCTGTTCAATACCACAGACAATACTGCTACCCTTCAAAAAGATCTTGACTATATATCAGAATGGTCAAAAAATGGCAACTTCAAATCTCAACAAATTTATTGTTTTTTATTTATTTATTTTTATTGGTCAGTTGCTTACAAGATAATAGGTATAAGTAAAACATAGTTATGAATACATGGATACATATAAGAAATTTTTTTAAAAAATATAAAAGTAACAATAGGACAGGGATGGTAGGCACCTTGGTGCGCTTATGCACATCCCCTACAGACCTCTTAGGAAAGGGAGGAGGTCAATAGTAGACAGTCTAAGGTAAAAGTTTTTGGGCTGAATAAATACTCTGTCTTACATATTGACAAAAAAAACCCAGAAAATAAAAGACAAGCTGAATAGTCAAGACCTTGTTGATGATCCAAGCTTTGTAAAGGACCTTGGAGTACTCATCTCTAATGATCTCAGTGCTAGAGCCCACTGTAACTACATAGCCAAAAAGGTGTTAAGAGTTGTTAACTTAATTCTGCATAGCTTTTTCTCTGGTAATATCACATTACTAATTAGAGCATACAAAACATATACAAGACCAATACTCGAATACAGCTCATCAGTCTGGAATCCACATTACGTATCTGATATTAGCAGAGTTGAGAAAGTCCAGAAATATTTCACAAGAAAAGTTCTCCACTCCTTTACTCATTGTAGAATACCTTATGCCACCAGACTTGAAATTCTAGACCTAGAAAACCTTGAATTACGCCATCTTCAGTCTGATCTAAGTATGGTATATAAAATCATACATTGCAATGTCCTGCCTGTCAATGAATACTTCAGCTTCAACCATAACAACACAAGAGCACACAATAGATACAAACTCAAGGTTAATTGCACCAAACTTGATTGCAGGAAATACGACTTCAGCAACAGAGTGGTCAATGTCTGGAATACTCTACCTGACTCTGTGGTTTCTTCTCCAAACCTCAAAAACTATAACCTTAGACTGTCTACAATTGACCTCACCCCTTTCCTAAGAGGTCTGTAGGGGGCGTGTATAAGCGTACCTACCGTCCCTGTCCTATTGTTTCATTTATTTTTCTTATATGTATCCATTTCATGTATTCATAACTTTGTATATACTTATACCTATTATCTTGTAAGCGATTGACAAATCAAAATAAATAAATAAATAAATAAATAAAATAAACTTGAAAGTCACCCCCACTCATCCAATCATTAAAGACATTACTCTAACATTTATTCTTCCTATGTTTTTGCTGTAATCCCTTAAATAGTGGAAAGGCTCTGATTTTTTTTTTAAAGAGGACTTCAATCAAAGATATCAACAACAAACTCAAGCCCTGCAATCAATACCCTATTATCTCCAATCTCCCCAATTTAAAGTTATTATTTTCTTCAATTGATTTAGGAAAACATTATCTTTGTATACAACATTCAGATAATAAATAATGAAATTCAATATAATAATAATGGACTCAAAATAGATGTTTTGTGTCACTAACAGATTAATAAACAAGGATGGTTTTGAAGCAAGCAAATGTATTGTGAAGCTGCAAAAAGAGGGAAATCTATCTAAAACATACAGATGTTCCTCTGATTCTGCTGACTTCTGTTGCTTTTAATGAAGCAACTTGTGATATGCAAAACACAAAACTATGCCTATTCAGGTGCCAGTTTTTCAAAACAAGAAAGGGCAAGCTGTAATATATTTGCTAGCTTTTTAGTGGGGAAAAAAATGCCACTACCATCTAAGCAGACTGCAATGCAGAATGTTTTTCTTTAATTCAAGAAGCGGCAAGCTGAAATTTGCTCTATAACAAAAGAAGGTGACTCCAAGGGCAACCATGTTTCTGCTACAAATTTCAAACCTATTATCTCCAGTTGTTGTAATGAAACTCAAATCCATTCAGTAAATTACTTACTGGAATAAATGCATAGGGAAATGTCCCCCAAAAGAAAAATTAGACAGAAAAAAATATTTGTCTCTTTCACCTTATTATTGGTACTAACTGTCATTTAAAATGTTAGTATTAGTTACAATTATTTTCAGCCTCATTTTATAAATAAATAGTAGCGTATGTCTAAGGTAACTTTGGTACCTATCCTAAAGGGATATTTAAAAATCGCACATCTATATATTTACATATAAATTGCATCTTTGTTAATTATTAAAACTTTCCAGTTATGATAAAATACATGTAAAAAAGACATGTATGGTGTACTTATTCTACATATGATAAAAGATGCATTATCCAGTCTTTATAAAAGTGTGAGTCTTCTACACGAGATTTCTCACTAAACCAACTTTCCTGCCAGAGAAAATATATGAACTGAAAGAAAGGGAAAGGGCAGGGAGAAAATGTATTAAATCACTTGTATTGTGATTGTCCTACTCAGAATAAGGTATCCTTCTTCCAAATATTATTTTGATGTTGGCTCTTTTAAAATTCTAGATTATCTAACCACATGGAATAGGAAACTTCAGTATAAAAATAGATATCTAACAAAGTCCATTCTTTTTGAACAACAATCTCCTAATAAGAAATGTATGTAAAATTCTTCAGTCACTCTTGGTGTCTCGTTAAGAAATACTTTTCAAAAGAAACTTTCTATAAACCTGGCATTTATACATGAGCTATTGTCTAAATCTCACTGGTACCACATAAGTAGGTAAAATCTAAATCTGGTAAAGATTGGAAACTGCCATTTTAAGAGAACTGAACACATACATTAAAATCTATGCAGGTAAAAGATTGACTGCCATTTGTCAGAAATGGTGTAGGGTCTCCCGCTTGGGCTCTTCCAACTCTGATCATCTGTAAGTAATCTGTAAAACTCTTTCTGACTTAATACATTAATGAGGGCAATACATCTCTCTAGTTTTCAATATAGTAGTGTTTTTTTCTAGAATTCTCAGCCTTGTTTTAATTTCAACTATAATTCCATTTATTCTGATATCAATGAACACAGATTAAATGTTTCTTCAGTTTTGGAATATAAAAATAATCTGTATTCATCTCCGGCTCTTGTTTGTCAAATGAAGCAAGCCAATAGTTCCAGTATCAAATTAAAAATAAGAGAAGATAATGAATATTAATGGATTTCGTAAGGCCTCTTATAGTTGGTTCCAAGTATAATAATCCTAAAGTAGTGTCACTTATTAATCTAATTAAAAGGAACAAATCTGTATTTAGACAAAATTTTATTGATTTCTACTGTAGTCTATTGCCTGCTTTTTCTACATCTATTATGTTTTAATGACCTCTTATAAAATCCAATTGTGTAAAATAAATAATCAAAGATTGGTCATTGGTTGTCCATCCCTCCATCCAGACTTAAAGGCCATCTCAATCACAAATTAAACTCTAGACAGCTTACAAAATGGAAAAATTAAAATAACAATAGCAACATACTGAAAAATATTACTAAGCATCCTCTTTGGGAAAAACAACAGAACAAACCACATAATGGGGGGTGGGGGGGAGGAGAGGAGACAGGTTCAGAATCTACCTTGCCCAGGGCTACTTATAGAGACAAATCTTCACAGCTTCATGGAAACATAGCTAAGTTGAGGTTGTATGGACTTCAGCAGGGCAGACACAGCTACTGGGAACCCTGCCAGATGTTACTGGATAGACAGGGAAAACCCATAAATGTTTAGCCCTTGAGCTATGCAGGACTTGATAGGTGACAACCAACACCTAGAATTGCATCCAGAAGTCAACTGGTCACTCATGCAGTTTGCAAACTAGTGGTGTTAAGTGGGCAAAACAAATAAGCTCATACCTTCTTATACTAATACATTCCTGAACAGCTGTACCTTCTGTGTGGTCTTCAAGAATAGTTTCATGTACAGGGTATTGTAATAATCCAAACAGGTGATGACTAAGATATGAATAATCATAAAAAGGGCCGCCCTATGTTCCACTGAGGGAAGTGTAAAACTATCAAGAATCAAAAATTCCTCTAAAGAAACACAAAGCCACTTGATCTCATCAGGATTTAATTTCAGATTGCTGTTCCTCATTCAGACCCTATTAGCATCCAGACAATGTGTAATGCTATGTTGGAAGGACCTTAGGAAACAGGACTAAGAGCTGCAGACTAGATAATGGTTAGATAAGAGGTAGTTAAGTCCACAGAATGAATGTGGGCATGGCAAACTGCTCAGAAGGGACATTCCCTAGTGACTTGGATTGTAAAGGCAAGAAGGAAGAGATGTATTTTCAGATTTGTAGGAATCTGTTAATGTAACTCTACAATAAAGTTAGAGCTAGTACTTCTGGGCGTGCTTCTTGCCTGGGTTACCTTGCAAGTGTGAAACAAGACTGGTTGTTAAGTGAATCTGGCTTCCTCTTTGACTTTGCTTGTCAGAAAGTCACAAAAGGTGATCACATGACCATGGGATACTGCAATTGTCATAAATATGAGTCAATTGCTAAGTATCTGAATTTTGATTATATGGTCACAGGGATGCTGCAATGATCATAAGTGTGAAAAACAGTCGTAAGTCACTATTTTCAGTGTCATTCTAACCGGCACAATCAGTAAACAAACTGTTGTAGGGTGAGGACAATCTGTATATATGCGACTGAGGTAATCAACCAGACCAGAAGCTTTTATAAATGTAATAATAATTTATATATCTGGAGATGTAAAAATATGGCTGAGCAAGCAATTTGATCTTGTAGGAACATCTGTAAGTTTTTTTAAAAAAATATTCCTTTTTTTATATTTGATTCAGTAATAAACAATCAACAGTAAAATGTTTTAAAAATGAATTATTGAGTTGGAATTTTTCTAAGCACCTTAATAGAAAGAGATAATTTATTGTGCAACTGTTTCATACCAAAAGATAGTAATAGGTCTTTCACCTCATTCCCAACATCCTCTATCTATATATATAAAAGCAAAATACCACTCATGCATCATCACAAAATCTCCAGAACTGTAAAGCCTACAAACTTGAAATTTGGCACATATGTTCCTCTTGGCTTCTAGGTGCTCACTAAGAAAGGATTTTTTGAAATGACCACCAGAGCATTAGTATTTCGTATATTATTATTAACATGCTCTGATACTAAGGAGTTCTACTTCCCCTCCCCATCTGAAAACAAATCTGTTCCAAATGCAAAACACAAGCGAAGGAGAGGAGTTTCAGTTTTAGTTTCACAGCACCAAGCAGGTATAGTACAGAATAGTTGAGCTAAGCCACGCCCATGCTCCTTTGCTGTCTCCTTCTTGCTCACACAGCAAATACTGTTTCAGTTTCCAAACAGCCCTCAACTCTCTCACACACTGACAGGATGCTAGCCAAATGAATACCAATGGATGCTGGTAGGCAAAGGCAGAATCCCCCCACCCCCCATTTTCCTTCCCCAAAACTAAGCCCGATCACATAGTTTTGTAGGAAAGCAGAGGTATCGAGCTAGTTGCTTAATATATTTAACAAATATACTTCTAGTGCATAAAGGAAATGAAATCCCTGTTTAGCACTCATAATTTTATATATATATCAATTGTTTTGTAAATATGTTTAAAAGTTCCTTAGCTGATTTTCCCCAATTTATGTTTTTAACCAAGAAGCAAAAGCAATAAATACAACTACCTATACATCACGGGAATTTTTACTAGTAAGTATTCATAGGCAAATATCCAGATTATTCTTCCCTGCAGGCAGATCTCTCTCACGTACCATAACTCTGTTGGAGAGCAGGTAGGGACAGTAACCAATCCAGACCCACCCAGAGTTAAGAAGTTAATACAAATAAAATTTGTTAGTATATAAGAGCATACTATGTGTACCTAGAATACAGCTGGTGTTGTTTAGCTCATGTATAATGTCCTGTTCCTGTTCTAAGGGAATGAACACGTGAACACTCAACTAAAAGCCTAAGCTAACAAAAATAGCCTTCAATGTATACATACCATAGCCACATATCATAGCCATGATGTTAAACGTATTGTAACTTCACATTACCTTCAGGTCCTGTGATATTTTTTAAAACCCATTATTTTGTCAGCAGAAAATCTGGGCTGGGAATGGCAAGCTTTCATTTTGATCACTACAATTAGCTCTAAGGCTTACACTGGTGAAACATGCACCTGACCTCTGTACTCATAAAGGGTATTAATGGACTGGCAATAGAGACATCAATGAATTTCTCTGAGGTGAGGAACAACTCAACACACTCAAACACCATGTCCCAACATGCACATTGTTCTTCCTTTTAATACGTTATGACGTATTAAAGTGGTTTTGCCCACCTTTAAGTGAGAGGCACCATTATCAAAAATTATTATCATTCCATTATGTGATGCTGAGTTAGCAGATTAATTATGCAAAAATCAGGCAGACAAAGTTTATAATGCAAATGTAACTCCATTTGAGGCAGAGCTAAACCTGCTCTGCCCTGCATCTGCTTACTGACTTGTCGTGGAATTTTCACACTGCTCAGGTTTTTTTCTTGGGTGTACCTCATCGGTGGCAACAACAATTAGCATCTTTCAATTATTATTATTATGATTATTACTATTAATTATATAATTTATCATATGTTTTAGTTTTGAGACGCAAACTATAAAATTGGATATTTTATTGATTCCTCTAATACTGATGGGAGGCAGGGGAGATGTTTGTAACAGTAGACTAAAGCAATTTAATTAGTATACAGGTAGTCCTCAACTTACAACCACAACTGGAACTTCTGTTGCTAAGTGAGGTGATTGTTAAGTAAGCCACACCAACTTTTACAACCTTTATTACAGAGGTGGTTAAGCAAATCATTCATATTATCATGTGCTTGTTAAAAGCAAATTCAGACTTCCCCCATTGCTCCAATTTGGTCATGTGACTATGGGGACTGAGCAATGGTCATGTGAGGATGAGTGGTTAAGTCTGAGAACAGGATATTCTGAGCACTGTTGTGACTTTGAATGGCTGCTAAACAAATGGTCCTAAGTTGAGTGCCACCAGTGTAGCTGAAAAAAAAAACTAAATGAAAAGGGCTTCATTCTCTTGATTGG